>NC_049205.1:18617486-18772486 GCF_013347855.1 Anguilla anguilla | reverse complement strand
CTCACGGTATCCTCGTCCTTCAGGAATTAAAGGGAACCACATTTAGCACGGTATTGAAAGATGAAATGTAGATGCATTGCATTGCATCTTTAATGAGGGGGGTTCTTCGCACGTCGTCATTTGTACAGACGTTGGTGAGAAAACGGAATTCTTAACGCCTACGGTACGAATCACCTCAAAAACATCTGTTACATCCCTGGATGCGTGACATCAAAAAAACAAATGCAAAAACAACATAGAGGACGCAACGAGTGCCTTTTCAAATGCAGAGAGCTGGCCGAACCTCTCTTTTGGAGACGCAGAACGGCACGTCAAACGGATTTCGATCACGCCGCGCGGCACGACCGTGCGGACGACGTGACGAATGGCGGTGCGCAGCGGTAGTAAGAGGACGCTGATTGCGTGAACGTACTTCAAGACGCGTTCGATTCCTTTCTAAGCGCAAGCCCTCTAGGCTCTCCTGTGGCATTGATCGTTGTAGGACAGCCCAACACCAGAGAGCACCAAACCCCGGAGCAGGACAGCCCAACACCAGTAAGCACCAAACTCCGGAGTAGGACAGCCCAACACCAGAGAGCACCAAACCCCGGAGTAGGACAGCCCAACACCAGAGAGCACCAAACCCGGGAGTAGGACAGCCCAACACCAGAGAGCACCAAACCCCGGAGTAGGACAGCCCAACACCAGAGAGCACCAAACCCCGGAGTAGGACAGCCCAACACCAGTGAGCATAAAACCCCGGAGCAGGACAGCCCAACACCAGAGAGCACCAAACCCCGGAGTAGGACAGCCCAACACCAGAGAGCACCAAACCCCGGAGCAGGACAGCCCAACACCAGTGAGCACCAAACCCCGGAGCAGGACAGCCCAACACCAGAGAGCACCAAACCCCGAAGTAGGACAGCCCAACACCAGTGAGCACCAAACCCCGGAGTAGGACAGCCCAACACCAGTGAGCACCAAACCCCGGAGTAGGACAGCCCAACACCAGAGAGCACCAAACCCCGGAGTAGGACAGCCCAACACCAGTGAGCACCAAACCCCGGAGTAGGACAGCCCAACACCAGAGAGCACCAAACCCCGGAGTAGGACAGGCCAACACCAGTGAGCACCAAACCCCGAAGTAGGACAGCCCTACGCCAGTGAGCGCCAAAACGCCGCTTCACTCTCTAAAGAAGGATGCGTTAATATCCAACACTCTTTTTGTGTGCACTACATATTTTCTGTCAAGGTTACAACATTGGCGTCCCACGTACACAAGTTATGAGTTATGAAGAGGAGTTTTTAACAGACTGTGATTAACAAGGCCCCAGTGCTTTATGAAAAAGCCATACAACCAAATAGTTTCTGTGGTGAGTTGATTTCAAGCAAACAAAAAAAAATGTAATATGAAAAAAAGTAAATCCATACTCTTCTGAATTGTTTTTGTTGGCTTTTGTGTTCAAGAGTTATTCACAGACATTCAAAGCTATTTTGCAAACAAAGAGATGTTTCGCCTGTAGGCTTCATCGGGTCACGGTGGCGACTTCCTTTGAAACACAGACTGTGTTGAAAGTAACAGAAAATGTGTTTCCCTTAACTAGAGACGGAGGTGTGTAAAAAAAAAATGACTCATTAGGTGTTGTGTTTTAACACATCTCTTTTGAGAGTGTTGTACCCACACAAACAGAGCGGAATTGTGGGAAGGGGTGGAGGGGGAAGGGACAGACAGGCCTCTCCGGGCCGCTAACCTTGCACGCACGCGCAGACAAACGTGAAGACAGCGCGAGCACAGATAGGCGCGTACCGATGTGAATCCGCCTCACAGGGAGGCGCGCAGAGCGAACGTGTACCTGCCGCGGAATACGGAGCCTCCCGGCGTCCGGAGCGGTGCCGGAGGTGTGCGACACCGCCCTTCCGCGAGGAAGTCGACAGTCTCACGCCAAGTTGGCGACGGCGAAAAACGACGCCGCGGGCGTCGTTCCGGGACACCCCGCGAACGCTCCGTTCGGTCCGGACCCCGGGCGACGAGGAGGCAGCGGCGGCACGCGGGGGCGATGTCGGCGTCTCTGCGCCGCGCGCTATCGGCGGACCGCTCGCGCTCTGGCGAACGCGCGCGCCGCCGCCTCCCGAGACACGCCCCTCTTCGTCGGGAATGACGGAACCAGGTGCAGGGCTGATCGCTCTCAGGGTTTTTCAGTGAACTGCGCGCCACACAAAACCACTAAAACAATGTACGCTCCTCTTACCGTTTGTTGTTCGTTAGCCGCATAAATGTATTGAAAGCCTAGCGCATTACCATTTCCAGCCCTCTTAGCGACGTGTAACAGGCTAATCTAACTGTAGCCACACACACATATCGCACATCTTTATGCGGTCTAACTCAGCAGAGCTAAAATGAGGTGTGTAGGAGAGGGAGGGCTGGGTACAGAACGACACAGTTCAGCGGCAGGGTTTGACGCCTGCCGTATGCCGCGCGACAAGAAACCTGTTTTTCTTTTTTTCCTTTGCTTTTTTTTTCCCTATCTCAGAAATTCCTTTTTAAATCTCTTTAGAGCGTGAAGCCTTGGACAGCTCTGACATAAAGTCATTCAGATGCGCCATGTAAACGGCCGACCGCGATCCAGAACCGCGGGGGCATTTATTCGCCCGCATTGGGAGGCGGTTTTCTCGGACAAGACTGTTTCGCTCCAAATTAAAGCCCGCTGATTTGAAATGTGCGGGGAGCGTCGTTCCTCAACGCGCCGGTCAGTTTCGAACCCGCCGAGTGTGACAGAGAACAAACGGCCTCGCTCCCGCGCGCTCTCTCCCTCCTCCGAGCGCGAGAGCCTGACATGTTCATCGATGCTTGTTTATTGCCTGTGACACGGTCCACCGAAGCGAAAATCTCTCCTATTAGTACAAAACCCAGGCCGAAGATCCCGTATCGATAAATCCTCACGAAATGTGACAGATGTGACAAAGAGGAGTTCCTGCAGGAAGTGATGCTTGATTGAGTGCGCTCACAGGAAGTGATGTGTGAGATTGTGCTTGCAGACTGTACATACCGCTTGTGCGCATACGTGGAAAAGGGCACTTGAGGGACACCTGGGGTATCGTTGAGGGTAGAGTAGACTGAGCAAGAGTGTTTCCGTTACACTATTTGGACACGTTTCGCCAGTAGATTTGGATCCTGATTGGGTTTTGTTCTGCCTGGTCTCGTTATGGTCCTGTTGTGTTCATAACCACAGAATAAAAGAATCCTTTTCTCTGAAAGGAAGGATTTGAGAATGTGGTGGTGGGGGGGGGGGGGGGGGGGGGGGGGGGGGGGGGGGGGGGGGGGGGGGGGGGGGGGGGGGGGGGGGGGGGGGGGTGGAGGGAGGACAAAACAGCATGTAAAATGTGGGAGGAGAGAAAAAGGTGAGAAGAGACAGAAAAGAAGGAGAGAAGATCCAAAGAAAGACAGAGAAGAAGAGAAGGAATAAGTGCAGAGCAGAATGAGGACCTTATAGGACCAGAAAGGGTTTTTTGGAATGGGCACAACTGCCTAGGCAGTGACAGCTCACAGGGAGAAGAGTTTGACCCATGTAAACCACTGTCCCCTAACCCTAACCCTACCCATCACACTGCAAAGAGAGGACATAAAAACACACATACCCACTGGCAGAAGGGTAGCAAACACAACGTTGGCGCAATATTAAAGCAACATGTCATGTCCATAGATATGCCTACTCAGGGAGAACCTATGAATGACAGTACTAAACTCACATCACCACTTTATTCATCATTTATTCCTTCAAAAACCTGTTTTCTAAACAACTGTAACTATTGCTTTCAACTGAGTGTTACCCCCTTTTTACTCAATTTTACACGATGTTATTTCACACAATTTATTTCAATTATGTTTTCACTATTTTAAATCCCTTTTCTATCACGCTTTAAAGCAAGCCTGTTAAAGCACTTAAAAAGCCAATAAAATGGAGTGTTTTTAGTTTTTAGAGGCAGTTAAGGTCAGTGTTAACAAAAACAACAACAAAATAATGATAATAAAAACAAATAAAACAGAATAATAATAATAACAATAATAATAATAATAATAATAATCAAATGTATTGTTTTTAAACACTCAGCTTAACTGAACACAGCTTGGTTCAGTGACAGCTCATATAGGGGCAGGCCATGAAGCCCACAGAAACACGGCTGAACAAAGGCCGCATTGTTAAGCGAGGGAGCTGTCGCTCACCCCATCGCCCGAAGACTGACAAAATAATAATTCCAGGTTGCTTTTGTTGTTCCGCCAGGTGAATTCTCTATATACCCGTTCTCTCTCTCTCTCTCTCTCTCTTTTTTTTTAATACGTGGCGCCCCGGATTTAAAGGGGTCCATTACGAGCGAGAGGAAAAGGAGGAGGGGAAAGAAAGCTAAGTTATCAGGGGCTCCTCTCCCCCGCGTCCGGCGGCGCGGCTCTCGAGTGACAGCGGCCCCATTGTCGGCGGTAATGCGGTGTCGCGCGTTTCATTTCCACACCTGCCCAACAATCGCTCAGCAAATTCTAAAGGACCCCAATAGAGATTTTCTGACAGATTTTGCTCGGCCTATTTTTTCCGCCTCACCGTTTCCATTAATGCTTTCCTCCTGGCAGAAAATGATGTCTCCCGCTTTTCTTTCTCCTCCTCGGGCACCGGCCGGATGGCCGGGCGAGATTCCAGCGAAAGGAGGAGGGACCGTTCGGACGGAGGGAGACGGGGAGAGCGAGGGGGAGAAAGAGAAAGAGAGAGAGAGAAAGACAGAGCAGGGGGAGAGAGAGAGGGAGAGAGAGCGGGGGGAGAGAGAGTGCGGGGGGAAAGAGAGAGACAGAGAGAGAGTAGAGGGAGAGAGAGAGAGGGAGAGAGAGAGAAAGGGAGAAAGCAGGGGAGAGAGAGAGAGAAAGGGAGAAAGCGGGGGAGAGAGAGAGAGAAAGGGAGAAAGCGGGAGAGAGACAGAGAGAGGGAGAAAGCGGGAGAGAGAGACAGAGAGAGCGGGGGCAGAGCCGTTCCCGCTGGTGGTCCGTCTGAAAGGCCTTTTTCCTTTCAGCGCTTCGACAAAAGCGCGCATTTCGGGAGTCGGGGGCATCCACCCGTGCGAAACTCTGAGTTTTTACGCTTTTAAATCGGGGACAGATATAAAACGGGAAGAAAAAAGCCCCCAACGGCGCTTTCTTTCCCACAAAAAAAACTTCCTGGGCTTTGCTGTTGCGCCGGGTCAAACAGCGCCGGGTCAAACAGCGCCGGGTCAAACAGCGCCGGGTCAAACAGCGCCGGGTCAAACAGCGCCGGGTCAAACAGCAACGGGCCTAAACGCGGCCGGTAGGCGAAGTACGGAAAGGGAGGAGAAGCAGCCGTCTCCCCGCTGCGATGTGCAGCCGCCGCCGCCGCCCTGGTCTTCGGCCCTGTCCCGCGGAGCGGCCGTAACCTCAATCATCCCGGCTTCCAGCCGCCCGCTCCCTGAGCCTTATCTAAACAGCCTGACGGACGGGACGGGACGGGACGCGGGCGTGACTCTTCTGCGTCCACGCCCTCCCACCTGCACGCGCCATCGCCAGCCCCAGAGAAACGCGTCCGCCGTTAACGATTCGCCCGCGAGCGCTTTGAAACGCGCCGGTTATAAATGCTTTATAGCGACGCGTCGCGCGTTGATCAAAGGAACTTGTTGATGTTCAGATTTATTTATGGCATGATTTATTTATCGATAGCTCATCAAAGGTTTGCGATAGCGCTGCTGCGCGTCTGTGCCCGGCTCGGCAGTCCGTGCTGTAATTCTGTGCGGAATATCGTCAACCTCTTGTCCTCTTCCTTTATAACATATTTACAAACGCCCATTAAAGTTTAAAGCTAATACGCTTTCATTTTCAACAACAAACAACAAAAATACATCAGCCTTGCATGTTAATGATGCGCGGGACATGCATTATGGATTGACTGGTTTTTCTGTACCCTGTACTTACATGAGTTCATTGTTTTCTCAATGCCCGTCTTAAATGTCTGAATTAAACAACGCTAACTGGTAAATTACTAACAAACCCTCATGCAAGGTATACGCTATTAGCTAACTTGTTTCCCAGGCCTGTTTTAAAATCACTTGCAAGAGTGATTGTGATCTACCTCTGCATTAGCACGAGAGTAAATGTTAATAAATATTTAAAAATGTGCTAATTAATAGTTAATTTCCAGGTCCTCGCTCTAATTCAATTTGAGTCCCATTATTCAGGTGAGAAAACACCATTAATACTGTTGCATTAGGACTTATGTATTACATTCACAGTATTCATTAAGTGGACATCACACATTGCATTATATATTCATTATTAAGGATGGTTACACATTATTTAAGCACTTTCCAAGCTAAACTTGATTATTAGAGATTGTACTGGAACATAGCAGTATATTCCTTAAAACAGGGGAAGCTGCACTAATGTCAGCTGGGCTCGGGCAAGTTTATCATCGCTTTCAAAACACACAACAGTGGAGATGTTTCAGTGGGATTATGAAGTAAACACCAGGGAGGCGTTGAGCGGGAAGACCGTGGGCACTGCCGGGGACTGACAATGGACAAGCAAACACGCCAGCGAGACAGCAATAAGTCTTCAGAAAGAGGCTGCAGCTGCAAACCCTCACACGATTTAAGCTCCACCTGGCTAGAAAAGAATTCCAGATCCATCCCTTTAACCCACTTAAGCCCACAAGTTGGTGAGGTCTCTCTTTATCCATCTGTGAATATATATATATTTTTTTGTGTAAATGATTATATGTAAGAAATCTCTGGGAAAAATCTGAGCATCGATGGGTTAACAAAAATGGAAAGCTTAATCTACTGTCTATATCGTGGCTTTGTATCTTCTTGTGGATTTGAACCCTCGATTGCTCGGTCTAACGCAGTAAAATGTCTGCTGTTAATTCAACTCTGACAAATAACATTTGGTCCCATTCTGTTCCAGAATTGATATCTGTCATACTTGAATTGAAACTGTTAGAGTTTTGAATTAACACCGGTCATCTTACCGTGAATCGTCCAGCACAGTGACTTTGGAAGCCACTGCTGAAGGCGTCTGGTGGGAACGAAGGGGAGCGGAACCTTTGAGCCTGAAGAGACTACAGCTGACCAGATGGCCAGCGAAGGCAAGCGGCCTTTACCCGCTGAGCCAATCGGAGAACAGGAGGCCGCGACCCGAGGAACGCTTGTGCTTCTGCGTGAAGCGAACGCGGGTAGAGGAGGCGCTGGCAGCGGAGCCGCCATTCATCGTCCAAAAAACGAGGGACTCAAAATATTAGCGCGACTATTCTCGCAGTCATTGGGAGCGGATTTGGAGAGCTCACGCCCGGGCGCTCCAGCACAAACGCAGGCATACGGTTAGCCTCTGATTTTAAACGCCGCCGATATTTTATAAAGGTGCCTTTAAACCGCTTCCAGTCGAATTCCAAAAAGACCTCGAGCGGAGATTTGCGTTCCCGCCGCCGTTGCGTCTGTTATTTCGCACAGTGAAACGCGGACAAAGTTTCACAACGGATGGCAAGAACGGCAGTAAAAAAAAAAAAATACTTCTTCGCTTGCTTCAAATGATTTTACTTATTTATCACAGAGGCTGAGGGAACTCTCAGCCTAGCGTGTCCCAGTGAGCCCGCTACTGTGAAGAATGGGGATCGTTATGGGAGAATTACCCTTCGGAGGGAGGCCGCGGCTGCTGGGCCGATGTGTAGAGACTTGTGGGTCTGTCGGACGCCTGACGTTTCAGGCACAAAGAGTCCTGAGGAGGAAAGCCCCGCCGTCTTCTCCTCTGTTCCACTCGCTCTCTTTTCCCTCTTTCGTTCCTTCCTTTAAGCAGTCTGAAGGAAAACACACCTGAGGGACTCTGATGCAGGAACGCAGGAAACCGCATCGACGCCGCAGCGGTGCTGTCTCGCAGCCGGGCCTTATCGCTTAATTCAAGGGACTGCGTGTGTGTGAGTGTGTGTGCGTGTGTGTGTGTGTGTGTGTGTGTGTCTGTGTGTATGTGTGTGTGTGTGTATGCGTGTCTGTATGTGTGTGCGTGTGTGTATGTGTGTGTATGTGTGTCTGTGTGTGTATGTGTATGTGTGTGTGTGTGTGTGTCTGTGTGGTTCTGTGTGACTGCGTGTGTATGTGTGTGTGTGTGTGTCTGTGTGTGTATGTGTGCGTGTGTGTGTGTGTGTATGTGTGTGTGTGTTTGTGTGCATGTGTGTGTGTGTGTGTGTGTGTGCATGTGTCTGTGTGTGTATGTGTGTGTGTGTGTGTGTGCATGTGTCTGTGTGTGTCTGTGTGTGTGTGTGTGTGTATGTGTGTGTCTGTGTGTATGTGTGCGCGTGTGTGTGTGTCTGTGCGTGTCTGTGTGTTTGTGTGCATGTGTGTGTGTGTATGTGTGCGCATGTGAAAGACAGAGGGAGAGTGAGAGAGCGGGTGACAGAGAGCGAAAGCATATGTGTATTACCATGTGCTAAGCAAAAATCTATGCTGTGAAATGCTTTCTCTCGACAGCAATGGGTTGACTCACGATTTAACTGGAAGTCGTTAAGAGAAGAGTCAGTCACTCCCCTCTAAATCAGCTGTACATTACACCCTCTTTCCATTCTACACACTGCCATATTTCTCACCGAATATTAATTGTGCAAAAGATCGTTAAACGAGACAAAGAGGAGAGAGGAAAAATACCCACAGTAATAAACACAGGCGTTGGGACCTCTTCTGCTTTTTCTAAGAGCATGTGAAATCTCCCTTGGTACCCAATGAATTTAGCGAATTGATTTTCAATGCTGCTGCTGCCCTGCAACCCACTTGGTTCAATGGGAATCTTCCAGCTATGGAGCGTGTGCTAATTTGAGAATGCTGGGTCTCAGGTCTGACATCCAAGTGAGATCTGCCAGCAAACATTCCCACACTGTATAAGCATACTTAAGATCACAAGACGCTCCGATGAACTTCTTCCGGAGCAGGCCAGGGCTGTTCTTCTTGGTTGCAAGGGTGGGAGACAGATTGCGAGGTAGATGTCTCCAAAGGCCAAGCTCAAGCGCTCTAGAGCAACTCGAGGTCTGAACTATGTACAAGGTTGCTGCAAATGACAACTAACATTACATTACATTTATTTGGCAGACGCTTTTATCCAAAGCGATTTACAACAAGTACATACTGAAGGTCATTGGAACGACTACAAAACACAGGTCCAATAAGGTCAAACACTTATTATGTAACAGTTATTCAAGCCATGAACACATTAAGTCCAGTTCACACAGTAAGAATATCCTATGACTACAGCACATTAAAGAAATCTAAACATTTTGATCCTTGTTCATAGTCAAAGTCTCCAGTTTCGGACTCCAGTTATACACATTGCATACTACACTGTACTATTACTTACAGAATAGTATGTAATGTGTTTAGTAGACTAAAAAGTGCATGTAGAATTCATCCTTATACACCCTCCCCAATCCAGTTCAATAAAACCCCCAGATACGTGTCGCACAAACGGAACTCGCCCTCTCCGCTTCACTGGCTTCAATGTCGCGGCCGCCATCGACTCTTTTGCCAAAAAACAGAGCAGGGGCCGACAGCGGAGCGGCGGCACCGGGGGGGGGGGACCAGACGGGCCCGGTTCACCACGCAGCCGGGGCCTCAATGGGAGCGCGGCGCGCCGAAACGCGAAACGAATCCCCCCCCCCCCCTCCGTGTGCAGCGGGCAGGCCCGCCCCGCGCGCTTGACCCCCGCACGCTCGTTACGGTCCAGAGCCCGCCCCCTCCCTCTCTCTCTCTCTCCCTCTTCCCCTCCGCTCCGTTATGGTAAATCTGCGCGCGCGGCCGCGTCCGGGGAGAGGTCCCTCGGCGAGCCGCTGGAAAAGGCGCCGCCGTTAAATCAGCCTCCCAATCCCTGGCAGCGACGCGGCGAGGCGGCGGCGGCGGCGACGGATTCTCGCGGTCTGTGACAGGGAGGATGCGGTACATGCCAGAGCTCCACCAATCAGAGCGCGGGAGCTCGAACTGCGGGAAACCGGAGGGACATCGTTTCTGTCAGGGGAAAAGAGGCCTGTTTTTTGGGCGAGAGGTTTAAAATTGTTGGCCCCAAAAATGTTTGGCCTACGGACCGCTTACTGAGAAAATGCATTTTCTGGGACTTTGTAAACTTACTAAAATATATTCAGGCAAAGGCTGCTGTATTTAAATATGGAATTTAAAATGCTGTTTTAATATCCCATAGGCCAGATTTACTGAACGCTTTAACAAAAGGTTTTTGCCTATTCTGGGGAATTATCTTCACAGAAACACTGGCTTTGCTGGAGCTAACACCTTTTGCACGTGCAAATAACATTCTGACTCTCCTGAAATTAGTCTGGCTTTCCTGTAGTGCTGTGTGGTCTGTAGGGTATTAAGGAGCCGTTGGCTTCCATGTAGAACTGTGTGGCGAGTATGGTTTAAAATAGTCACTGGCTCCAGTGCAGTACTGTGTGTACTGCAGAGGTGGAAAGTACAGGGGTCAGAAAGTAAAAGTTTGGCCGTATGTTTCTTCCACCCATGAACTCGGCCAGTTGAGTTCGCTAATTAGTTCGATCTCCTGGCTGAAGAATTAATTAGCAAATCCAGGTGCTAATTTGCTAATTAGTAAATCCAGGTGATTGGAGCAAGATACTGGGGAGGACATTTACTTTCTGAACCTGGATTTTCCACCTCTGGTGTACTATAGGGTACAAAATAGTCATTGGCTCTCTTGTAGTACTGTGTGTATAATAGGGCATTAAACAGTCACTGGCTCTCCTGTAGTACATGTGTACTCTAATGTTCTAAATAGTCATTGGCTCTCCTGTAGTACTGTGTGTATGATAGGGCATTAAATAGTCAGTGGCTCCCCTACCGTACTGCGTGTACTGTAATGTTCTAAATAGTCATTGGCTCTCCTGTAGAACTGTGTGTATGATAGGGCATTAAATAGTCAGTGGCTCCCCTACCGTACTGTGTGTACGATAGGGCATTAAATAGGCACTGGCTCTACTGTAGTACTGTGTGGCCTTCTGAGCATAAAATAATCACTGGCTCAGTATACTATACTGGAAGAATCCACATGCTCCAGCTCGTTGTGTGAGTGAAAGCAGCACACTGGTGACCTCAGAGGCACGAATGCTGAATTCCTCGCCCACAGAAAAAAATCCCAGGCTGCTCACCGGTTCCTTTCACGTCGCTCGGCCCCTTTCTTTGCACCAGAAAGACGATTTCATTTCGTTTCGGGCTGTTATTGTCGGGCGCTGGCAGCAGCTGGAGGGGGCGCCGCTGACCCCCTCCCCCGCCTCCCCCGACCCCCCCGCTCCATGGGCACAGTCCACAGCGCCAGCCTTCCAAGCGCACCGCACCCGGCCGCCTGACCTCCACCGCTCCAGTCTCCAAACCGAGGCGCTCGGAGCTTGACAGGGGGCAAGGCTCGCCGCATAGGACCAGGGCTTCTCACGGTGATGTCACTAGGGAAGCGGCAGCTTTGATTTGGGTCGGATACAGTAGGGGTTTCAGAAGCGTGACGTTTCTGACGTGCCTCTCCTCGCCCTACTCAACCGCCTCCCTCGTTTCTCAGTTTGTTTTTTTGTTTCGAATCATTGCCTTCACCTTAAAGCTGCCTTAGGTTGGCGGGACAGCGTTGAAAATATTGGTTATGACCTGAGAAGTTTCTGGGTTACGTGGTTGTTAACTGCACTGGTTTTCCCTGGTCTTTAGCAGAGAGGTATAAGCTTGGCATGCAAGTCTCTACCACTCAGACTTACAGGCACAAGCTCCGGTGCAGTGATCGCCATCAGTGCTAAGACATGGGACTGGTCTGTCAACGTGCCTACTGTTGCATCTTGGGAGTTGCAGTTTTTTCATCAGATGCTTTTTAGCATGGACGGAGCGCAACCAGTGAGGAGCCGCTCATCGCCTCCGTATCTCTTTATGGGCGCCGATGCAACGACAGCGCTGCCGACAGAGCAGGATTAGCGATTAGCGATTAGCGATTAGCGCGGGGAGGGGGGGAGACGGCCGGCGCCTCTGCCAGCCCGGCTCGCCCGGGCGGCCGCGTCTACTCAAGCGCCCGTCGACACCGCCGTCAATTAACGGCCCGCTGCGACGGGCGAGCCGGCGTTCCAAGCGAGGGACTGGACGGCGGCCAGGGGCTGCCCGTCGGCCCTGGCGACGCCCCCGTGGCATCTTGCGGGCCCTCACTGGAGCGGAGTCGCGGCGCGCGGGGACGCTAAACGAGGAAACGAGCGCAAAAAAACGCGCGGCGGTGCGGCGGAGAGCGAGAGAGGTGTTGACTCGAGGGGTGCATGACGTGCACTTGTGAAAATGAAGGGAACTGAGGTAAAAAAAAAGTGAGATTTTTCTTTAAAATAGCCTTCCTTCGAGAAACCCTTCTGCCCCCACCTCCCATCTGACAGTAGGGAGCAGTGAGCTGAATGGACACAATGGCCAATATTCAATCAAAATAATGCCTTTAACTTTAACATAGGAATAAATGTGAGCATTACTGCTTTTATTTAACTAGCAAATATGTCAGCATTACTTCTTTTACTTAACTAACAAACATGTGAGCCCTACTTCTTTTATTTAACTAACAAACGTGAGCCTTACATCTTTTACTTAACTAACAAACATGTGAGCCTTACTACTTTTATTTAACTAACAAATATGTGAGCGTTATTGCTTTTACTTAACGAACAAACACGTGAGCGTTACTGCTTTTACTTAACTAACAAACAGTTTAGGATGAGATCATCGAACCCACAGAAAAAAACAAGACATAGTTTGTTGACTTGTTTATTTGTCAGTGGTGAAAGGTCGCGGCCAAGCGTTGATTGAATACAGGCCAAAGTTGAAGCTGGGAAAATGGCCGCCACCACAACCAGACGGGAAGTTACCCAAGTAATTAACCCGAGTCTCCACCTCTCTCCTCTCCTCCGTGCCTTGTTTATAGACTGTCGGCGTGGCCCGACGCCCCCCCAACTGCAGCCAAGTCTCACGCTAGGTGTGCAGTGGGGAGCATGGGAAATCTTTGAAGGGAACTCATTAAACCTGACGGTTGGGGGGCGGCGAGGGGTGGCAGACGAGTGGGTGGCGGGGGTGCGGACGGCGGTGGCGGACCGAGGAGGATTTACAAACTTCTGACTCTATCAGAGTGAAAACAAACAGGCCTGGGAAAGAGTGATTATCAGCTTGGCAGACACACTTAAACCCCTGGTGTCAAACACTGCTCAGTTCTTTGTTTCTCTTTGGATTTCTTACTGTATGAGCAAGCGCTCCCCCACACACACACACTCTCATGCGTGCATGCACACACACACACACGCGCACACACACACACACACACATACTCACGCACGCACACATACACACACACACACATACACACACACACTTCAGCTGGCTTCATCTATTGGACTAAATCCCAGTAATTTGTCCTGCTGTGTGTACTTCTGCTTGCTGGAGTGAGAACACACACTGATCAAACAAAGCTGTATCAAGAGTTTTTTTCTACTTCCAGCAAAATCGAAGAAGGGTCCAATAAGCAAGTATTTGTGTGCCTGTGTGTGCGGGTGTGCGCGTGTATGTATGTGTGTGTGCATGCATGCATGAGTGTGTGTGTGTGCGTGCATGTGCGCATGCGTGTGTGCATGTGTGCTTGAGGTCTTACAGTGATGTAGCCCTGTATCAGCTGGAAAGAGAATCTCACAATCCTCCACGCACTTTTTACAACATTAAATTACTGCTGACAGCAGCGGAGCAGAACATGAGGAGCGTTTTATCATTCATTCATAACGTGATTAACACCCCTCAGCACATGCGCACCTCTCAGGGTCTGTCACAGCTGATGAACAGCGCTCCACTGCACAAACCCCACCTGACCAGGCGAGGCCCGACTGAACACCGGACTCACACCTGTCTGCTGGAGTTACACCTGTCCACTGAGGTCACACCTGTGCACCAGAGTCACACCTGTCCACTGGAGTCACACCTGTCCACCAGAGTCACACCAGTCCACCAGAGTCACACCAGTCCACTGAGGTCACACCTGTCTGCCAGAGTCACACCAGTCCACTGGAGTCACACCAGTCCACTGAGGTCACACCTTTCCACCAGAGTCACACCAGTCCACTGGAGTTACACCAGCCCACTGAGGTCACACCTGTCTGCCAGAGTCACACCAGCCCACTGAGGTCACACCTGTCCACCAGAGTCACACCTGTCTGCTGGAGTTACACCGGTCTGCTGGAGTTACACCTGTCCACTGGAGTCACACCTGTCCACAGGAGTCACACCTGTCCACCAGAGTCACACCAGTCCACTGAGGTCACACCTGTCCACCAGAGTCACACCTGTCTGCTGGAGTTACACCGGTCTGCTGGAGTTACACCTGTCCACTGGAGTCACACCTGTCCACAGGAGTCACACCTGTCCACCAGAGTCACACCTGTCCACTGGAGTCACACCTGTTGTCCAGAGTCACACCTGTCCACTGGAGTCACACCTGTTGTCCAGAGTCACACCTGTCCACTGGAGTCACACCTGTTGTCCAGAGTCACACCTGTCCACTGAGGTCACACCTGTCTGCTGGAGTCCCACCTGTCATCTGGAGTCACACCTGTCTGCTGAAGACACACCTGTCATCTGGAGTCACACCTATCATCAAACCTGTCCATAAGTCACATCTAGCCAGAGAAGTGACACATATCCACAGAAGTCGCAGCAATCGAGATGACTTGTACCTGTCTGCATAAGTCGTGCAATTGTGTTGCCATTGTGTCATGTTATTCTCTTTACCTTACTTACTGAAGAACACCATCTGTTTTACTTAGATCACCTGTCAGCCCAGATTCTGAGTGGCTGTACTTAATGGTTCTGTCCTCATTATGAGAAGCAAAGCCTGGTATTTTGGTATTCTGAGTGCATCAGGCTGGTATAACAGTATACCAGTGTACCATTCACAGTGCAACTTGCTTGTATATAATTATACCATTCTGAAAAGGGCAGGCTGGTATAGAGTAGTATATCATTCAGATTGTGACAGGCTGGTACAAAGTAGAATAAAATAACATTCAGAGTGAGACTATTCTGGTGTGGAGTGACACATGCCTGATTCAGAGTGGAAAAGGCTGGTATGAAGTGGTGCAATCTCGATTTGGAGGCTGGTATAGATTGGCACATGATTGAGTGATGTAGACCAGTACAGAGTAGTATATAACAGATACTGGTTACAGTGTGATACATGCCTGGGTGCTGTAGACAAACAAAAGAGTGGTGTTTAATACGTCAGTGTAGAATGATACATAATTTAGTAGTGTGGGCTGGTATAGAGTGGCATCTACGACAGAGTGGGACAGGCTGGTATAGATACATGATTTAGTGGTGTGGACTGGTATAGAGTGGCATCTACGACAGAGTGGGACAGGCTGGTACAGATACATGATTTAGTAGTGTGGGCTGGTATAGAGTGGTGTGTACAGAAATACCGAGCAGCGCATATTGGTGTAGAGCGGTGTTTAGACCCACAGTGGGGCACGGCTGGATGAAGCATCACAGTCCGGACCGACAGAGAGAGCAGCCGCCGTGTCCTTGGTGAAGGTTCTCCGGTCAGGGACAAGGGGTGGAGACCCAGCTGCGCAAATAAGATGCAGATTTAGAGAAGAGCACCAGCCAAATTCGGCTCTGAATTATAGATGTGCACCAATCCAAACGCTGCCCGCGCTGCTATACATTAGTATAACCATCTCAATTTCCATCTCTGGCCCGAGAATTAAATTCTCTACCACAAATGCACCTTCTGCAGGGGGAAGAAAAAAAAAACGAAGAAAAAAATCCCATCACATGTCACCGTTCCGATATGTCACCTGTCAGAGCGCGTCCCCCGAACTGACAGCTCCTCCCCTCCCCTCCCCTCCCCGCCACCCCACCCACCCACCTCCGCCTCCCCCCCTCCCCCTGCACCTTTTTGAGCTTATTAACCTATCCCTCATTTCCCCTGCTAATTACAAACAGCAATTAGAGAGCAGTCTGTGCGCGGATGGGCGGCATCCACATTGCCACGAGGCAAACGAGAGAAAGGGAGAGGAGACAGAGACGGGCGGGGAGAGCAGTGACAACTCCTTTATCTGCTTCCGCTCGCTCCAAATCCGCTCCCGTTTTAAGCCTCCCCCCCCCCCCCCCCCCCCACACACGCACCCCGAGGGACGAGACAGTGAGATGAAGAGAGAGGGGGAGAGAGATTGGCATACAGTCAAATCCAGAGAAAAGCTATTTGTTTCCGATGTCCCTAATAAAGGAATTAATGCAATGTTAATCAGCCGCTCCCCCATTAGAACCCGAGGAGACGGATTCCGCGCGACAAACCAAATGTCATTCGGCAGAACTGGGAGGACGCGCGTGACAGGCATTGTCAGGTAATTCATGAAATAGCATTAAGCGCAAAAAAAGTTTAAAGGCTTTTCGCAGACTAGCTCCTGCACCCCCCCCCCCGCCCCGCCCCGCCCCGCCCTCCCGCCCACCTCCCCCCTATCAATAGCGTCTTCCTAAGAAGTCCGCCAAATACCGCCAGGCGAAGCTCGGCGGGGCGGAGGACCGGCGGCTTCGAAACGCGACGAGCTTCCAGATCCGGCGGAAAAAAAGAAACCCTATAAGTCTGCCTACCCAGAAACCCCCGGGGAGTTTTTTGATCCGGAACTCGACGTCGGGGAGGAGGGGAGGATAAACGTCTTATTCTCCTCTCGCTCGGCGCAACGACGCGCTGTTCCCAGAGTCAGGCGGCGCGCCTTACAGGAATCCCCGTCAGAGCTCTTAATCACGGCTTTCTTTCCAAACCCGCCCCCCCCTTCCCCAACCGCCACCCCGCCGCCTACCCCCCCCCCCCCCCCCTCCCGATCCAGCCCGCCGTGTCCCCGCACACCCCTGCAGGCACCGCCCACTGCCGTTTCCACAGACCTATCAATCTGCTGCAGCCCGACACCCCCCTTTCAATCAAAACTTACTTTCATTTGACATCACAAAAGAAACAGAATTGCAATGTTTTTTGTTTTTTTTTTGTTAACAAATACATTCTGGCAAACACAGTCAACACCGAAAGGAACTCTCCAGACTGCGTTTGAATAGGTACCGTATGCATTCTGTCTGCAACTTAAGGCCGAGTGTCGATTGAATACGGGCCTGAGAGAGCGGAACGCTGGCCACCGCAGCGCAAACACCTCCGGGCACACGTGTGGGCACTGGCCCTACAGCGAGCACTGGGCTGAGAGTGAAATCCCAGGTGAAATCTAGCGTACTGTATTCCAGTAGGCATGCTACAGAGTGCCTTTATTCATGCAACAGACATAATCCGGCAGTCATGATTCATTGCTTTCGCAATGAATATTTTTCCACCGCCAGTGAAGCCGTTTAAATCTGAGTTTGACTGAGCGCCGTCCTCTCACATGCAATGTGTGAAATTCTTGTGCAGGCAGGGACACAGCCACACAGGCACATGCACGCAAACGTGCACAAATGCACACACACCCACACACACACACACACACACACTCACACGCATGCATCTACATCCGCATGTTTATCCATGCAACTGGGAATTCCAAACTGGGGGAAAATTCATACTGGGGATAAAGAAATTGCCCCATTTCACAAAAGAAAAAGGTGGAAGTCGGTAGAACCCTGGAAATTGTAGAAACCCGTTTACAATTCCGTTTACAGAAAGTTCAACTTCCATGTCGTGCTGTGTTCTGACTCGCTGATTCCCTGATAAATGTTATGTATTGCCCCCCTAAAATCACATTCAACCCTGTAAAAGCAGTCGGGCATTCTTACTGAGAAAGCCCAATCTCTGAGAAGTGGCCAAACCTAAAACATTACAGTTTTGGGTCAGCAAACCTGGGTGTCAAATTTACACAGATGGGGGTGTGGGGGGGGGGGGGGTATTAGAACAGTCCAGGGCTACAGAAGTCTGTCAACATCAATGGCTCATGATTCCACAGGCCTCCGTGGCCAAGTCTGCCGTTACTCCTACGTTCACAAGGGTCAGAGTTCAGAGGTCATAGTGGTCTTGGAGTGGGTGGAGCTAAAGTGTCCTGCCTTCCACATCTTTCCGCCCCAGCACCCCCTTGTCGCTCCTCTCGTCCTCCTCCTCCTCTCTCCTCCGCCACCTCCCCTCCCTCACTCTCACTTCCCCTCTCCTTCTTTATCGCAACCTTCCGCCTCGCTCTCTTTCTGTTACACAGATTTCTTCTCTCACTCCCTTTCTCTCTTCCCCTCTTTTCCCTTCTCAGTACCTTTGTCAAACATTGATTTCTCTTTCCCTCTCCCTCATTCACTCCCTCTTTTTCTCCTTCTCTCTCCCTGCCCTCCTTCCTCTGACAGACATTGTTACATATTGATCTCTCTCTCTCTCTTTCAGTCTCTCTTTCTCTCCCTTTCCTTTTCCCTTTTCCTTTCTCTCTCTCTCTCTCTCTCTCTCTCTGTCTCCCTCTCCCTATCTCTCTCTCTCTTTCTCTCCCTCCCTCCCCCGTGCATTAGAAATGAAAGCTGCTACTCCCAGCCGGCCCATTCATCCTTAATAGAAGCTGACAGCGGCGCTGCATATGAATATTTGAATAAACAGTGTTGTGCTTCATTATCGGCAGCCTCAGTCAATTCCCCCTAATGGAGGGGAGCCTCCATGTTTCTCCACCGTCTCGCAGACGGTTTGATTCGCTCAGATAACATGATGTCTTCCTTCACGGGGTTGAGTGCAGCGTTTAACTCTCTGCACCCCCCCCACCCCCCCCCCCCCCCCCCCCCCCATCCCGCAGATAAAGAGTGAACGATTACTCCGCAGATCCGCAGAGACAACACCTCCACCGGCCCGCCCGCGCCCCCGCGTCGGGGCATAAATCTCACTCGAGAAAGAGACTTTTGTCTCGGTGGGTTTTACCTGGATATATAAAGGTCAAATAAAAAAATATTCTTCGTCATAAATCATATCAACTACAGAAAAAACAACATTAAATATTTATTGCCCTTTGTGTATACACGCACGCACGGACAAAACACAAACGCGCGCACACACACACACACACACACACGCACATAATGAACGACCATAAACCGCCGGTAAAGGGCAGAATTTCGAATGCAGGGCGCGGGACTTGGAACTCCTAAGTGGGAAGCGGGGAAACTTCCGGAATGGAAGATAAGCGCTGCTTCCAGGCGGAGGTCGCTGTTGAGTCTGCCGATTGCGCACGGTCCCAGCGCTCTGACGGTTCCGATAGGCGCGGAAGAACCCGTCAATCACAAACGTGACAGAGCAGGGCGATGACATTAGGAAGATGGCGAGTAAATAAACAAACACGCTGTATAATGATGGGTTTTTTTTTTCTAAAACATGTTTCATTTAC
Source organism: Anguilla anguilla (assembly GCF_013347855.1). Lineage (NCBI taxonomy): Eukaryota > Metazoa > Chordata > Actinopteri > Anguilliformes > Anguillidae > Anguilla > Anguilla anguilla. Next base: position 18,753,122 of record NC_049205.1, on the reverse strand, counting down.
ATGATGTGATTACCCACTTCCGTGAGTACAACATTTCAGTCATTAATTAAAAAAGCTATTATGCCAGCTTTATACCCCATACCCAATTAAAACCACCTCCACGGTTCAGCCCCTATACTCCTGTTCAACCCCAGAGCACACTGACTCGCTCACATAAACACACACACACACACACACACTCACACTCACGCACACACACTCACACGCACACACACACACATTCATGCAGCACACACACATGCGCACACACACGTGTGCATGCACGCAAGCAAGCACACACACACACACACACACACACAGACACACGCACTACGTTGAATATCCAGAGATCCATTTGAAAAGAGGGAATATCAGAGAGCTTTGCCTGGAAAGTGGAGTCATCTATAAGTCATGAATGTTGTACACTTATTTCCAGAGAAACAGGAAACAGAAATGAGCTCAGAAAGAATCTTTAAAAATACATTGCTCTATGGGATTCCCAGTAGCAGAGGAGGATTTGGGAGGTGGGGGAGGGGGGGGGGGGCTTCCTCTGTTTGGTGTCTGCAAAAATAACCACACTCTGTGTCAATCAAGCAAATTTATTCATGCAGCATAGAGAGAAAACACAAAAATTATTATGCGTCTGCTCTGCCCCTATCACGACAGCTTCAGACATTTATAGTCTAATACAGCCACACCCATAACTCAAAACATACCATCTATGGGTATGGCTAAGCCTTCAGTCTAATTGCATGATACCTCTTACTAGCAAAGGACACTCTCATGCCACATCTATATATAGAAATAAAACATACTGTAATAGCATGCCCAACATAGAGAGTGAATTCATTATAGGGAGTAACCAGACACGTGTTATTTCCGTCACCACACCTGTTGGTTCGTGATCTCACACAGAGAGGCCTAGCATGAGTTCTACACCTTGATGAGTTACGGGATGGGACCAGGATTGTTCACCTAAAAGTCCCGGTCAAGAACCTTGGGAGGAAAATGACCTTGAAAATTAAATGAATGACCTTGAGATAACTGCAGCTGTAGACTGCTATGCTCAGCTCAACACATCAATTGACAGCTCTCCACAGCCAGAGAAAGCTCATTATCGCTCTGCGCAGCCAATTAACTGGCCAAGCCACACTTTGTACAGCCAATGACAGCACTTGGACATTGTGTACAGCCTGTAACCGCTTGGTACAGCAAATTACAATGCCTCGTCACCCTGTTAAGCCAAATAACAGTGCCTAGAAAACACTGCATAACCAATTACCCTGCTTGGCCGTTGTGCACGACGCGTATCCACTACATGTAGTTCATAACAGGGCATTGTGACTCCATCCCCGTACAGCCAATGGCAGCTCTTGATCGCCCTGTGCTAGGATAATGTTTATCAGATCTGCACAGGCCGGGACAGCCGCTGGCCTCTCTGTGGAGGCTGCAGCGGGGGCTGACCGCCGGAGCCCTGATCTCTGAGCCCCGAGCAGATCAGCGGGGCATGCAGCGGGCATCAATCCGTCAGGTCCTTTTCCGTGCTTTCTGAAGGAAGGCGAGAAATGAACACAGTAATGTCACACTGCGCTGCCTCCCCTGATGCATTGGGTTCTGCTACACGGCGCTCAGTCACCTTGACTGCAGAAAATCACTGTACGCAGCCAGCCGACTGCTACTGGGGGGAAACACGGCGCTCTGTGTGTGTGTGTGTGCGTGTGTGTGTGCGTGAGTGTGTGTGTGTGAGTGTGTGTGTGTGTGTGTGTGTGTGTGTGTGAGTGAGGGTGTGTGTGTGTGTGCGTGAGTGTGAGTGTGTGTGTGTGAGTGGGTAGGTGTCTGAGTGCGTGACTCTCTCACTTTTAGCATGTGTCTGTTTCAGTGTGTGTGTGTGAGGGTGTGCGTGTGGGTGGGTAGGTGTCTGTGTACGTGCCTCTCTCTCTCTTTTAGTATGTGTCTGTTTCAGTGTGTGTGTGTGTGTGTGTTTGTGGGTGGGCAGGTGTGTGTGTGTGTCTCTCTCTTTCTCTTTTAGTATGTGTCTGTTTCAGTGTGTGTGCTGTGAGTGTGAGTTTGTGTGTATGTGTGTGTGCGTGAGGGTGTGTGTGTGTGTGTGTGTGTGTGTGTGTGTGTGTGTGTGTGTGTGTGTGTGTGTGTGAGTGTGAGTGTGTGTGTGTGTGTGTGTGTGCTGTGAGTGTGAGTGTGTGTGTGTAGGTGGGTAGGTGTCTGTGTTTGTGTCTCTCTCTCTTTTAGCATGTGTCTGTTTCAGTGTGTGCACGTGTCCGTGTCAGAGAACGTGACTGCGTCTCCTTGATCGTGTCTTTGTTGTGTAAACGTACATGCACCTCGTGTCTGTGGATGTGTGCGTGTCTGTGAATGTGTCTGAACGCGTGGGTAAATGTCAGCATACGCAGGTGTGTCGTTCTCTGCTTCTCCGGGTACCTCTCCGTTGTTTACTGAAACAGGAGATGACCTCCGATGTCTGCAGCACCCTTTCAGGAGAATGTCTGATATTAGCCTTTCAATCTCGCCAAACTGACGAAAGAAAATATTTGTAGCGCAACATTCTTGAATAATTCACTCAGGAGTGCGAGAAAGGAAAATGTTCAGCAACCTTCAGATTCCTTTCAAAGGCAGAGAGTCAGAGCTGCTCTTGATCCTCAGCCCGGAGGAGAGGGGGCACAGTGTTAGCAGACAGGAGGAACACTGTGTGTGTGTGTGTGTGTGTGTGTGCATGCATGTGTATATGTGTGTGTGTCTGTGTGTGTGTGTGTGTGTGTGTGTGTGTGTGCATGTGTATATGTGTGTGTGTCTGTGTGTGTGTGTGTGTGTGGATGTGTATATGTGTGTGTGTGTGTGTGTGTGTGTGTATGTGTGTGTGTGTGTGTGTGTCTGCATGTGTGTGTGCGTGTGTGTGTGTGTGTGTGTGTGTGTCTGCATGTGTGTGTGTGTGTGTGTGTCTGCATGTGTGTGTGTGTGTGTGCATGCATGTGTATATGTGTGTGTGTCTGTGTGTGTGTGTGTGTGTGTGTGCATGTGTATATGTGTGTGTGTCTGTGTGTGTGTGTGCGTGTGTGCATGTGTATATGTGTGTGTGTGTGTGTGTGTGTGTGTATGTGTGTGTGTGTGTGTGTGTCTGCATGTGTGTGTGCGTGTGTGTGTGTGTGTGTGTGTGTGTCTGCATGTGTGTGTGTGTGTGTGTCTGCATGTGTGTGTGCGTGTGTGTGTGTGTGTGTGTGTGTGTCTGCATGTGTGTGTGTGTGTGTGTGTCTGCATGTGTGTGTGCGTGTGAAGGTGTATGCTTGTTGGTCTAAACGAGTGTGTGCGGACATGTCAGTGTACAGGTGAGTGCACGTATGTGGGCATGTACACATGCCTGTGTGATTTCATGCAGCACTTGTGTGGGGGAGTATTTGTGTGTGTCTGCATGTGTGTGTGTGTGTGCATGGCCACACTTGCAAACCTGTGCTTGTGCGCAAACCTATGTGCATGCCTGCAAGTGCATGTCAAGCATGTGTGAATGTACGAGCATGTGCGACAGTGTCCATATGCCTGCACGCTTGTGTGAGTGCTTGTGTATTCATCCTTGGACATAAGTGTGTGCATGCTTGTGTGCATGTGTGTGCACATGCTTGTGCCAGCGTGCACCAGTGCTGGTGCATGTGCACGAACAAGTGTGTGTGTGTGTGTAAGTGTGTGTGCCTGAAAGTGTGTGAGCACTTGCACATGCATGCTGCTTGTGCATTTGCGCATGCGAGTGTGTGTGCATCCTTGTATTTGTGCACACGTGTGTGAGCGTGCTTGCACATACGCGTGAGTGTGGATGCGTGCATGTCTATGTGTGTGTGTGTCTGTATGCGTGCATGTCTGCGTGTGTGTGTGTGTGTGTGTGTGTGTCTGTATGCGTGCATGTCTATGTGTGTGTGTGTCTGTATGCGTGCATTGGTGTGTGTGTGTGTCTGTATGCGTGCATGTCTATGTGTGTGTGTGTGTGTCTGCATGCGTGTCTATGTGTGTGTGTGTGTGTGGGATTCTGGGCGGTAAGGAGTTTGCCTCTCTGACGGCTCAGTTTGAGCACTTTTGTGAAGCGCGGTGGAAGAGGCAGCGCTGCCATAAATCACCCTGCCATGTGACCTTGGCAGAGGGTTTTGCCTCCAACGATACTCCGATCAAAGGAGCTTACAAGGGTGCAGTGTCCGGCCTGTGATTGATCCCCGCTGCTCCCCGCATCTCCAGCACCCTTCAGACCAACCGAGCAGCTCGCAGCCACGCACTCCTCACAGCGGGATTCTGGGTAAGAAGCTGACCGCCAGACGCCTTCGACGCAAAGATGGATAGACCCTCAAGCCGCACTCCTCTCCCCCTTCAACCAAACAGCCGCGAAGAAGAAGCACGCAATATTTGCACTTTATAAATTAAGCGATAGTGCCAATCTGTTGGTCTCGTCTGGGTGTTTATGGCTTTATAAATGAAGCCGTATCAGCGATTCGTTAGCCCTGTCTGGCTGTTTCCTCTGTGTGAGTTCACTGTACGCCTTTATAAATGAGAGCAATATCAATGATCTATTAGCCTTGACTGGGTGCTTATCTCCATTATAAATGAAGCGATGAGAGAGGGCTGAAGACGAGGACAAACGCAAGGTTGGTTACACAAAGCCGCAGCCGCTCAGCGGCGGAAAACTCCGCGAATAAGCGGTCCATACTCGGGCCGGCAGTCGTAAATGTAAGGATAACGCATTTCACAACAGGGCGTTTCAAAAAAAATATTATGAAACTAGGCAACCATTTGTATATTTGCCCGTATATTGTGAGGTGTTGCGATATCTTGCTAATGTACTTTCTTTGAGAACATTCGCCGCGTTACCCGACTGTGAGGACAGGTTTTGCGTCCTGTAAGGAATGACGTCAGCCGCCCCCCCACAGCCCCGCTCTCCATCGATCCGCCGCGGAGGAAAACAGGCTCGGCGCACCGGCTCCCGGGAACGCGCCACGTCACCGTCACCCCGGAAACAGTCAGGCAGCACACCAGAGGCCTGTAATCCAGCACTTCAAAGGCCTTTCGCTTAATGAAGGCGCCATCGGCTACGTGAGCCCCTGGGGGCGGGGTGGAGGGGGGTGGGGGGTGTGGAGACTGGGGGGCGGCTTAAAGCAGATCGGAGAGCGGTCGGCCAGTCGTCGGGGCGACGCTGTCCGGAAAACGGGAGGACCTGGTTCAACGTGGTGGATTAATCTGAGGAGGACGGGGTCGATGCCTGGTTTCCGCGGGAATTAGCGTGCGGGTGAAGGGGCGGAAGGGTGGGGCTGAGGCAGAGTGTTTGTTTGGGAGAGGGCAGGGAGGAGGGTGAGGGGAGGCGGTAATCCTATCAGAAAAAAAAGGCTAAACAAAAAAGGCTAAATAAGTACGGAGAGCCCAACGGCCTCACAAACCGGATCACAGATTACGGTTTAACTGCTCTAAACTTAATTGGCGGCTGGTTTGCTGGAGAGCTCCTGGCAAGAGGAGGGAGAGAGAGAGAATGAGAGAGAATGAAAGGGAACGAGAAAGACAGAGCGAGAGGGAGAAAGAGGAAGGGGGAGACAGATAGAAGAAGGAAACATAGAGAAAGAGAGACTTATTTAAATCCCTGTAATATCAATGGATCGGTGCTTGCCAAGCGGTTCCCTAGCAGTGATCAGATGCGGCTGTCACATGCAGCAATGCGGAAAATACTCGTTCCATTGAAGCATATTGCACTCATCTGAAAGATGCGGAGATGAAGGCCAGTACACGGGGACCTTCAAACGTTTCTTTGTTCCTTTACAGCCACAAGCAACCTACACATACAGGCTGCATGTGGGATTCCTCTCCATGAAATCATTCCATTTACCTCACATTCACCATTTAGTCTATACACCAAACCAGGGCTTCAATTGAAGTTCTATAGAACAGTTTTGAAATATACTGGAAAATGAAAAGGCAGGGAAAGTAGGAGGACATCATAGCCACCTAGTCTGCTAGAAGGCTGGTGAACACACACGCACACACATGAAAGACACACACAGACACGCCCACACACACGCGCGCACACACACACACAGCATGCAGACAGGATCGCACGCTCATTAAAATGTACAGCAAAAAACCTTTTATTATCACAACAGGCCATTAAGCCCTCCCAGGTCTGTCACTGAATACACGGCTGAGCTTGCCATTGAACACTCACGGGACTCTGCCTTCATCAGAGCGTGAGAGAGCTATCCCGTGCATCGATACAGTAACACTCCATGGAAGTGGAACAAAAATATTTCGTAGGGTCAACGCAAAGTTTACCTTTAACAAACTTCCACCCAGTTCCCCTTGTGCAGCTGATGGAACTCAACTTGACACTGCTGCAGTAATGCTCTTTATGAATCCCTGTTTTAAATGAAACATGCATTACCTCGATAACATTCCACCCACTCTAAGTGCCATTATTCTGAGTCTAAAGGTAAGTGTCTTGCCACACTTTATTCCGCAACCAATCCTGTTGTCCTTCTTAATGCTTTTTCAAGAACACGGTTGTGTCCTCGGAATTGTGTGGAAACTAGAAATAGCGTTCTAAATATGAAGCGGTACATTCATATTGTGAACACTAACACCCCATAAAAAACACTGCCTGATTTTTTTTTTGTTTTATTCTAATGTAAAATTGTTTGAATGTTTAAATCCACATCCAGGTGGCTGCTCAATTCTGAATTCTATTTAAATCTTGGATTATTTACTACGCCCCCGAGTCGTTGCCATTGGCAAATTGAACTATTTTTTACTAGTAATGTTTTTTATCAAAGTCGTTTATGTAAAGAAGGGGACCCAACACTGATACCTGGGGGACTCCATTTTCCAGAGCATCCTGCTCAAGCGTTATCCCCCTAGTCATTACTCTGCATTCTGCCCCGAAGCAGTTTTTGAATCTACTTGGAGGGAACTCCTTTAATACCACATGATTTCTGTTTGATAAGAGTCACTTGTGGTGCTGATAATCAGTCACTCAAGCGCTTTTTGAAATCAAAGATATATAACATAGCATCAGAAACTGGCTTTCAGACTGAACAAATTTTCATAGCTTCCGCAACAAAAAGTCCAGAAAATTTGTCACACATAATCTCTCTCTGCCAAGGCACAACCTTAATCCCTTATGATAGTTTTGCAAGAATAATCCTAAATTGTGTGGAATGATAGATTGCAAATATCCCCCAAGGACGGAGTGTGGCACAGTGGGTAAGGAACTGCGCTTGTAACCGAAAGGTTGCAGGTTCGATTCCCGAGTAAGGACACTGCCGTTGTACCCTTGAGCAAGGTACTTAACCTGCATTGCTTCAGTATATATCCAGCTGTATAAATGGATACAATGTAAAGTGCTATGTAAAGTGCTATGTAAAAAGTTGTGTAAGTCGCTCTGGATAAGAGCGTCTGCTAAATGCCTGTAATGTAATGTAATGTAATGTAATGTAATGTGCAATACAAGGTGGCATCATAAACTAGGTTTGAGACTAAACGTTTTGTAGCAAATTCTACAAAATGTCCTGAAGATTTGTAACACTTAATCTCCCTCTGCCAAAAGATGAACATAATACCTTATGATAAAGTTTTGTAAGAATAATCCTAAATTGTTTGGAATGATAGATTGTAAATATGCGCCATGAGTTGGAAGTTAAACTGGTCGTAAATTTACAAGGTCAGCTTAATCTCGGTTCTTATATACTGATACTACACTGCTTTGTCCAAGGGAATTTCTGCAGTCTACAGAGATAGCATAAAATGCCTGCTAATATCTTATAAATAATTTCCCCTAGTTCCTTCAATACTCTTGGATTACTGAAGCCATCAAGTAGGCATTTGGAAATGTCTGGTCTGTTCATAGTTCATCCACCATTTGCTATTAAAATCCATGGTTGACAGCTTGCAAACCTCAGAGGGATTGGAAGGGAAATTTTCTGCAATGTTATGTTTTTCACTTGTTCTTTCAATATACATTTATACCCAGGTACTTAAAATCCACATTTTTGGTAGAATAAACCAGGGGTATTCAAAAGTATGAGACAGGATAATTGCAGCCCCCCACCACACCTCCCCCTCCCCCCTTACACACACACACACACACACACAGAAATACCCATTCATAAACTCATCGACCCCCATCTCTAGCCTCCTTTTAAAAAACTCTGGGGGTTTAGCCGCTACCTGGCTATGTTTAGTTTCGCTGGTCGCAAGCTCTCATTCGCCAGTGCCTCTTTGCGATGTCCAATTAAATCCCAGATGGATTCACTGGTGATCATATTTATGCCATTTGCTTTGGTACCGGTATCTTGAGGCTGTGGTACTGCCGCTCTCAAAAATCTCTCCATGTTGCTAAGCTAGCTAGCTAGCAGGCAAATGGTTCCACAGAGACTACGGACCGACATAATGACATTACAACGGGCCAAACTATAACATTACAATGGGATAGCTTTCTAAGTTAATACATATTCATATTTAATTGTGCCACGGGTTATATTTTCAAAACATAGCTTCTCAGGTAAAGAAAAAAAATCATTTTAACTCCCTCTGACCTCTAGATTTTTCTAACAGCAGGCTAGACCAAAAGGGAGAGACAGCTCAAAACTGAGAGCCACTCAAAGCAATTTGAGTGATTTTATTTCCACAGCAGCACATTGGTTTATCTCTCGTTTGGGAACCTTTTCTGTGTTGCTTTGCTCATTTGTTGAATCATTCTGTCGTGTGTGCGTGTCTATTCACCCTCACGCCTCCGCACCTCCCCAGGAACTCTCTGGCGCCCCCTTGGGGATGCCCGCCTCACACTTTAGAAACTTCTGGCATAAACTAAGGCACCTAAATTTATTACATAGATACTTTTTAATCCCCCCTCCCAACTCTGGATTGCACCAAGATACTCCAAATAAAACTGAGCAGTCGTTAGTCTTTCTTTGAAGCCCTCAGCATTATTATTAGAAGTGTCCTTGAAGCTTGTCACCAGTCCCTCCTTTTAATTCCATTTATTAAGCTTCCTGCCCACCAAGTCTCTGGCTCAAGCACGCGCCCACACAACTACGCACACGCAAGTATTTTGCACACATCGCAAGGGATACTGGTGAAGTGTGTGGTCTTACTGTGAGAGAGAAACTTCAGAGCGGAGATTTGCTCGGCTCCTCAGAAAGCTCATTACAGAGTTTCTGCATTCACCCTGTGGATTAGCACTTCTGAGCCAGCCTCTGCTAGCGACAGACACACAGTGGTGCTGATGGCTCCGGGGCTAAGCTGGGCTTGCAGAACCCAACCCACACGTCCTTCAGAAACAGAAGCGGTGCGCCGAACAGAACACAAACCCTCAGTCGAAAAAGCTTACAGAAGCGTTGGTGCCGAATAAGCATCACAGAGACAGATGCTAAACTGAGTGAATTTGTTTGTAATCTCTCCCCACGCCCACTGGTAATGTCAAGAAACTTTCACATAATAAATGTTGCAAGCCTTCAAAGATGTCCATGGCAGCCCTGTGTGCTCCAGCCTGGCGTGAGGGAAACGGGATTTTTCTCTCATGTTCCGGATGTTTCCATGTAAACACCAGGCAAAAGCCACCATAAAAGGTAAACAATGGTAGTCCTGCTCCTTGCCATACACTAGCACAGGGTCACTGGGTCTGAAATGTCTGGCAAGAGCAACAGAGAAGTCCGGTCCCCATATTTGCAGGGTAATATGACTTGACTCCAGGAATTATGGGTAATTGGCATCCATTATCTTGGATGCCGTCCTCTGATTCCATTACCCAGTCCTCCTCCTTGCCTTTATCTTTCACTTACCGATGCTCCATTAAATTCACAGCAATGATGGATCTTTTTTCAGGTTGTAATGACAGAATTGGCAGGAACGCTCACGCTTCGGTATGCCAATGACAGAGCGGTGGTCATTTCGCTAGCGAATTTCCGCCGCGGCGACAGCCTCCCCTTTGTCACGCTGCAGCGGTCGCATCCCCGGCGCGTCCGAGCCGGTGCCGTCCGCTGCGGAGCCAGCCCTTTCTTAAAGGGCAGAGGTGGACGGGGTGGGGGGGGGGGGCTGGTTTGCATCACTGCAGTGCGATGTCGCTGGTTTCTGGCCGTCTCTCAGGTAGAGCGAGCGCATAATGAGCAAATTTAATGATGCGTTTCTCAGCCCAGGAAAGGGAACGCGCGCCCTTTAGTGGGGTCGCCCGGTCAGGGTAGGAACGGTAGGCGGGGCCTCCCAGCCTTCGCTGTGTCACCTGACCTCCCTCATTTCGGTGCACAAAAATCGGTAGTGCCCTATAGCTGCAGAAGACAATCCGGCGGGTTATTGTCTTCTGGTAATAAGAAGACCATCCTAAATGGCAAAGGCTCAAAACCTCTCTGCCGTGAAGAACGTATCGTATTCCAGTACTTTCCGAGCCACACACCTCACTGCAAGTTACTGGTGTTTATCCAATCAAAAGGTGACACTATGCAGGAAACGCACTGTGGAGTACAGGCTAATGATCATACATGATATAACCACTTCACATCAGTCGGGTTTTCATAAGACAGGCGGTGCCTACCGTGCCCTCCCTGAATGCCCATCCCTGGCGCTTGGTAAGGGCATTTGTGTACCAGGGCTGGGCTGGTGGAGAGTTGGCAGGGCAGCGGGCACCTCTAAGCAGAGGAGTGGCAGAACCTTCGCGCCCTTGTGCTTCAGCCACGAGTTTGTCCTCGTTTCGAGTTAAATTTATCCGCGCGCTCTGAAAGTGTTTCGTTGCCCGGTGCCTGTATATATACCGTGGAGTGTCTGGCCCTGCGAGCGGCAATAATTTCTCACAGACATTTTCACTGAGATCTCTTCAGAGGTGAGCTCTGCCAGCGCTGAGAGACCATCGACAGCCAGCCAGCACTCGTCTAATAATATAACGCAGCAGACGGTTACCGCGAGCTGTTTGTGCTGTATGCAGAGCCGCAGCGAGAGGCGAAGAGACAGCTGTGAAGTGTGGACCTGACGTAAAAGAGGAGAGCGCCGAGCCAAAAATACACACCGGACAGAGGCGCGGGAGAGAAATTTATGGAGGTATGGCAGGAGCCTGAGTGTTTGTGTAATCCATTAGCGAACATCCAGCAGCACGGTAAGAGCAAAGAAGAACCCAGACAGCTTTTTTTTAGAAAAAAGCACAGTTGCTGTGCGAGTGTGTCCTAGAGTGCTTTCAAAGTGCTTTAAAACTTTAAATAGCAGCATCCTGACCAATGACGGACGCCATGAGGTTCCAAAACTGTAGCTATTGTAAGTCATGAGGTGGTGACATGTTCCACAATTCCCACAATATAATACTTCTACTGCTACTACTACTACTACTAATAATAATAATAATAATAACAACAGCCATGGCACCTCAGATCTTGTTCTTCATGTGTAATGTGTTTCAGGTTCAGTCGCTTAAGATTTTCAAAGAACGTGTAACGTGTGTGTAAGTCAGAAGTAAACAGCAACTCCCTGAGGCCCACTTGTGTGCCGCTGCTTAGAAACCACGCCTTCAGATTCATCCCCCAAATCATCTCCAGCCATTTCATCATACATAACTACATCTGTGTCTGTCCAAAAAAAGCATTAAAAAAGACAGACATGGTCAGGGGGTTAGGACAGAATGTTTCAAATATTTGGGGACTGCTCCGGCCCCCGAGGCACCATGGGAAGACAAAGCCGGTCATTCACGGGGGGGCCGGCGGCACGCATGACTGCCCGGGCCAATCTGCACGAGGCCACACAAAAGCTCCCTTGAGTCTGAAAGGAGCTCTGGGGCGGAGTCTTTGTTAAGGGCCCCCCCTGCGCACAATGGCCGCTCCGCGCCGCATGGGACGGCCTCGTTTTTTTTTTTTAAAGGGACGGCGCGCGCCCGGGCCCGTCGAGGTCCGCGGCCCGTTCGCCCCGAGCACCGCGGGCGTCTTCTTCGCGCTCCTCTTCGTATTTTCCGTCTCTTTTTTTACGGCCGGACGGTCGGTGATTACCGACCCGCCTGGCGGGGGCTTTCTGAGGGAGCTGCGGTTTCATAAAAAGCGCTCCGGAACAAAAAGCTGGCGAGGGACCCCGGCTTCGCTGCTGGCGCGAGCTGAGATTACGCCGCCTTTTATCTACAGCGAATAATCAATGGGGCCCTCTCTCTGCCTCTCTCCTTCCACATCGCTTTCTCACGCTCCGTGCCTCCACCAATCCCCAGCGAGCAGGATGCGGTCTACCCGTAGGTGCAAAGCCTTCGTTTCAATGACTCTTTATTGGCGGGAGTACCGGAGCGGCACTGCCAAAGCGTACGCGGAAAGTATGTCCTGAATGCGTTGACCCCTCGTCTTTCCGCCCCAGCACCCCCTTGTCCCTCCTCTCTCCTCCGCCACCTCCCCTCCCTCAATCGCACTTCCCCTCTCCTTCTTTATCGCATCCCTAACCCTCTTATCTCTTTCTGTTGCTCGCTGATTTTCTCTCCCACTCCCTTTCCCCCTTCCCTTCTTTTCCTCTTCTGTACCTTTGTCAGTACCTTTGTTAATATATATGTATCTGTCTCTCTCTCTCTCTCTCTCTCTCTCTCTCTCTCTCTCATGGAGGGGGTCTCTCGCTCTCTCTCTCTCTCTCTCTCTCTCTGTTATGCAGGGGGTTTAGCCTTCACACACCCAACCCATAATACGGCAGAAAAGAATTGTCGCAGCAGGGATGAAAGCACTGTTGGGAGGGGGGCTTTTACAGTGTCTTTGCGGACATTTCAAATAACAGGCTTAACATTACAGTGAACTGCGCAGCCCTATCAATCTTTCATGAGGTTTCCACACAACAGGCCTGTGCTGGCACAGCGAAGCTTGGTGTTCAGAGGCCGCGGGGGGCAGAGTCTTAAATCAGGGAGACTCCCGAGAGACTCGAGCCGTCTGGATATACCCACCTGATATCAGACCCGGGGCATCCGACCGATCGCACGCAGCTCCCAAACCCGGGCCGCAGGCCCAGAACCCGGGCCACAGCCCCCGAACCCAGGACGCAGGCCCAGAACCCAGGCCACAGCCCCCGAATCCAGGCCGCAGGCCCAGGAACCGAGCTGGCCTCAACGGCCTTAACGGAGGAGCGGGAGTAATTTCACACCTGCAACAGGTACCGCCTCCGCGCCTCACTTTTTCAATTTCACACCTGTCTCTCCGGCTTAATCTCTTTAAGTGCGCTCGTCATTCCGCGACTCGGGATGCAATTCTCGTCCGAGACCTGGGAGAAATAAAAACAACCCCGTCGTTTCCATCGCCACCGCTCCAGCCGGGAAAAAACTCCCAAGGACCAGAAAGAATCCATCACGCTCACTTCCTGGTAATTCATTACCTCACGGGCGCCAAAACCTCATATTTCAGTGCGCCGTAATGAGCAACGCATGATGGGACGGCGCTTGATGGCGGGAGGGCTAATCCGCGCGAAAAATAGATTTACTGGGGTAATTGAGCCACTGGAGAAGACCGCGGAGGCGCGCGGCGAGCGGCTCAGACGCCTCTCCCCCTCGGTGAACGTTTTAACCTTGAGATGAGACGCTTAAGCTTCCTCTCGACCTCCGCGTCCCGCCGCTCTCTAATATTCATGGGGAGCGGGGCGGTCGCCAGACGCCGCGCCGCGCCACTCTAGCCGAGCCTGATGGGACTCGGCCGTTCCGGATCGGTCTGGAGGGCGTCGGCGGTCCCGGAGTTTACCCGGAAAAACCCGCCGCGGCAACCCGAGCCCCGCATTCCGCCTCCCGTCCCGGCAAATCTCCCGGCCTGATAAATCTCCCGGCCTGGTAAATCTCCCGGCCTGATAAATCTCCCGGCCTGATAAATCTCCCGGCCTGGTAAATCTCCCGGCCTGGTAAATCTCCCAGTCTGATAAAGGTTAAAATGCAATAGAGTTATCCCCGGCCTGTCCAGGGTGTATCCCTGCCTCTCGCCCAATGCATGCTGGGATAGGCTCCGGCACCCCCCCCCCCGCGACCCTGCCCAGGATAAGCGGGTATAGATAATGGACGGACGGATGGATGTAATAGACTTTTATCAGTAACTCGCTCTCTAAAAGCTTGGGGGGATACTGACTCTCACATTATCTGCCCGCTGCCAATGTAGTAAGCGATAAACTTCATCTGCACAATGATTTTCATACTGGGGAGCTCAAAGCACCGTCCGAATAAAAAAAAGAAAACATACTGCAAAAAAGAAACGCACACGCATATGTATGTATCTGCGTTCAGCTTGTATTTTTCTGCAAAAGAAAGCCTGCAAAAACCTTACGCAATAGGGTTTTTGCATAATAGCATAATAGAGCGAAAATAATTTGCGAGAGAAAAGCAGAATCACAAAAATATGAAATTACCCATCATCTCCGGAAGGCGAAGCCTGCATTCATTACAAAGCCTCCCCTCTCATTTCCACATTTTCCTGAAGACTCTCAGGCCTGTCATTTGCACAACAACAAAAAAAGAAGAAGAAGAAGCCGATGGGGGGGGGGGGGGGGGGGAAGCGTGATTTGCTGAGCCTTCACCGGGACGACGGCTTCCACCAATCCGCCGCCGGGGTGGTCTCCTCGGGCGCGGTGCGTGCGGGGGGAGGGCCTCTCGACCTTCGGCGTCTCTAGAGCGAGCGCTGCCGGCGCGGCGTCAGAGCGGGAGGAACCCGAGGCTTCGGCCTGCCCTCTCGGCCTCCAGCCCCGCTCCGAGGAGGAGAGGAGGAGGCGCGCGGCGAAGCGCCTCCTTCTGCAGGCCAGGCTGCTTTCCCCTTCACTCCCACCCAGGGGTGAAATGGCAACGAGGGACAAGCAGCTCTTCAAAAAGGTAAAAAATAAAAATAAAAATAATGAAAAGAGAGAGAGAGAGGGAGTGCTGAAGCTGCGGATGGGGCTTCACCACCATCAGGTGCGACACCGTTCAGTACCTGAGGGGGTTCGTCCAAACTTCTCTGGCATTCTGACAGAAAGACAGAACCCTTCAGGGTGACCGGCTCAGTAGCTCAGACAGACGGACCCGTCTGAGAAACAGCGCTGCCCCTTAGAAAGCCCTGCCTCGGTTTAAATGTACAAGGTAGGTCACTGCGGGACATCACGCTGTCATTGTGATTTTTGAAAATTGGGTTAGACTACAATTAGCTCGTAAAAGGGAGTTTGCCATTAAAGTCAAAATTCCCCACAACTTATACATGACAGCGGTGCTAGAGGAAAAAAAATGCTTCACGTTAAGTGGAAATACTTCAGAGATTCTGCAAAAAAACAGAAGTCACCGGTTGCTAGCTTGCCAGATAACACGGCATGTTTCCTGTTTCATAGAAAGGTAGCACGGAATCACGGGTGAGAGCAAACCTGAGAGAAGGGGGAGTAACGTTAGGGCGCACCTGCAGAAACACAGCAGTCTAAATTAAATGTGTGTTTGAAGCAGATGAAGAAGTAAAGCTAAATGCATGGACCATTTAGTTACGAGAGAGATATATAGATAGAGAATGGAGAGAGAGAGAGAGAGAGAGAGAGAGAGTACGCACACACCACCCACACACGTACACGCATGCACACGCATACACACGCATACACACACACACACACACAGTATCTTGCAACCTACTCTTCTGAAATCAAGGCAGAATCCATCGTAAGGGAAGGAACTACAGGGCACTCCCCGACAGAACGTCGGCCGCTTTCTTTAACAGAGTAAATAGAATTAGGACATTCTCTCAGCCGACAAAGTGTGAAATTGAACAGAAGTACCCCGGCGCTGGGGGCAAAGCAAGCTGGAGGATTTAAACACTTAAAAACCACAGATGTGTCCAGCGCCCATCCACCTACAGAATATTAAACAGACAGAGATAGACTGAGAGAGAGAGAGAGAGAGAGAGAGAGGAGGAGAGAGGCCACGAGTTTGCTCATGTGTGACCGCGTTCGGTGCATAACTACGTGTCGCAGAGCAAACACCTACGCGATGCCTCCTGTCCGGAGGAACGAGCTAATCGCTCGCTGATCATTCACCTGCGCTAATGGTCGTGTTCAGCTGACTCGCTGCATGCTCCGGCAATATTTACAAATGCATTTCATGCAAATAGAAGCACTCTGAATTTTAATTAGAACGGAGGGCGAGAGACAGAGAGAGGATGAAAGCGGGGTCTCTCTGAATGGTGTTAGGGGGTTCCTGGGTGAGAAAGGAGGCGTCTTTCCCAGCAGTCATGAAAGGGTGAGTGGGAGTGGGGGGGTTGGGGGGGGGGTGCAAAACAGGACAGTATTTGGCAGCCCAAGAGAGTGACCTACCACACCAGACCTTCCCTTCTCCCATAGCAGACGTGCGTCCAGTAGAGGGGAGCATTGCTCGGGTTCCAGTCATCTTTTCTTGTAAAGAACAGTATTGCATTTTTTGAAATCCATGCGTACGCTGTCATGTTCCCAACAGAAATTCCTTTGCCTTTATCCCAGTTGCTCGTCTGAGATTTGCTCCACCACTTCTGTAACAGTTTTGTTGCTCTTATTGTTATTCCTCTAATATTTTTGCATAGAGTGCTTTCAATGTGCCTTAACACTGTATATGGCAGCATCGCTGACCAATGACAGACACCATGTGGTTCCAAAATTGTAGCTAATTTAAGTCATGAGGTGGAGACATTTATTATTAATAATAATAATAATAATAATAATAATAATAATAATGTTTTGTTATTATTTTCATCATTATTTGATTGAAAAGCGATATTCCCCTATTCCCTCCTTCAATGTTCCATTACCTGACTTAAATATTATGATATTTTGCCCAGTTGTTTGCTACTTTAGTCTGAGGTTGTACAACCTGCCTTGCAAAATAGAATAACACATCAGAAAATCAGTAGGCGCCCACACCACACACACCCCCCTCCCCCCCAGCAGCGCTGCCAAGGCAACAACAGAGGGGCTGAGCAGAGAGGAGGCAAAAGCACCCAGGCCAGTTCTGGGTGCGGCCTGCCCCCACCCCCCCGGAGTCAGCCTCCCCGTTTCTCTCCCTGACGTCAGGCTCTCGCCCTCACAGCCTTTGATTTGTGCCAGAGCGGGAGTGAGGTCAACCCCAGACCCTCTCTATAAGGCCTGCTGTTATTTCCAGGCGCCGGTGTTTGTTTGCATTACCCAGACAACCCCTCCTCCCCCCACCACCACCACCACCACCTGGCCCCCTCAAAAAACTCCCGACAAACAGTCTTGGTGTCAGCAGGAACCCGCGATGATTTTTAAAAAAGGGAAAATAACAACAGGCGCCGTGTCCTAATATATTGTTAGCCCTGCAGCTGGAGCAGCAGAAAACGCCGGCCTCCCTCAGTGCTGTGATTTTCCCATCTCTTCTGTTTCTCGTGTCGTTTATTTTCCAGGGTGAAAGAGAAATGCGTTTTTAAATTGCAGGCACGCGCGGTGAACGGGTCTGACAGGCAGACATTTTCCAGCTTGTTCGGTGTCCTTTCGCCCTCCGCCCCCCCCCCCCCCCCCCCGCTACAGGTGCTCTTCACTGTCAGCCAATCAAACGAAGCGAGCGCTCTGCAACATCCAAACACCGAACGGCGCTTACATCGGAAATCACCCACAATGCATCGCTGTGTTCCACCAACACACTCCACTAATATACCAACATACTCCGCTCATATTTGCCTCTGTGTCAGCCAATCAAAGCAGCCGGTGCTCTCCATTAGCCAGTCGAAAACACCGATGTTGCTTCCTTCTCCTGCATCGCTCTCAAAATAATCTCCCTTCACACATTATCCAAAAAGCATTACCTTGTTCTAACAAAATACTCCACTCATATAGTCTCCACAGCCGCCCGAATCCAGCAGCGGATTGTTCCATCAGCCGCGTAATCCGGTTAAGGGGAGCGGCCGCGTCACACTCCAGCAGGCCGGCTGAGAGGCGGAACCGTCTGTCGTCACAAAGATAAAGTGCAGCGGCGTCCTGAGAAACGCCGAAAATAGCCGCGGCCCTCAGAACCGCACGCCGAGGCCTGCCGTGTGCTGCCGTACGATAACCTGACAAAAATGATATTACCAAAACCGGGTGGGGGCGGGGGGGGGGGGTGCTGCAAAGGGAGGGCCCGGAGGGAGTGGGGGGGGGGGGGGGGGCGGGGGGGTCCACAGCACCCCCTAGAGAGCCGTCATAGCTCCAGCACTCCGGAACCCCCCCCCCCTCGCCCCCAGTCATATTAACGGTTATTTCATACAAGGGGGTCCGCTCTCACCAAGGTAATAAATGTGCCTTGGTCCTCATGGGCTTTATGCCTGAGAATGAAAACGCTGCCTAGCCCCATTCCCCGAGGGCCCGGAGTGTGCACGCTGGTTTTTGGCCCAGCAAGTTATGGCTTCATTTTCTGAACAGCTGCACACACCACACAGCTGGTTCACTGCTATATCAGACCCTCAGTGGAAACGCTTGCAGTGTGGACCCGTGTGATACAGCTTCAGCTCATGACACTGTCAAAAATGTCAAATCAAATAAATGGGTGTGGCTAACTAAAATCATTTGAAACACAAGTTGCCATGGCATCGCAAAATCCCTCACTGTGCGGGAGACGAAGAGTGGTAGTGCCAGGGCTCAGTGGGGCAAGGTTCTTTCATAAAAATATGACAGATATTGCGATGACAGGTGCCGGACGTTTCTAGAAGGCCTCCCCGCATCACCTCCACAGCCAGACGCTACGGTACAAACACACTGCTGGCCAGGGAGGTGGAGAGGGGGAATGAGAGCACAGAAAAGGTGGGGAGAGATGAAAGAAGAGAGGGAGAAGGATGGAGAGGGGAAAGAAGGGGATAAGAGGAGAGAGCTGAGAAGACAGAATAAAATGAAGAAGAGCAGAGGGTAAAGTGGAAGGTTGGGGGATTGGGAAAGAAGGAAAGGATGAGGACGAGGATAAGGAGAAGGAGGGGGGTTGGTGAGGGAGGCAGAGCCATTTGTTTTTGTTATTGGTCATTATTGTATTTGTCCTGCATCATCCTGCTGTCTGTTGTGGCGTTCGGCGCAATGTTTCAGGTGAAATGAAGCGTCACAGGGGTGCTGTGTTTCCTTTGCATGGACGACCAGTGTGAGGCATCCAGAATGCACCCACGGGGGAGCCACACCCGCCCCCTCCCTCTCCCCTTCCCCCTCGGACTCCCTTCTTTATCATCCTTCCTCTGTCTCTCTCGCTCATTCCCTCTCTCCTTCTTTCCCTCCTTCTCTCAGCATGTCTGTTCTGAAAAGTGCATGCTGTGGGATAGTCGCTCCTCTTATGAAGGGGAAATATTTAAAGTGCATATACGTGTGTGTGTGTGTGTGTGTGTGTGCATGTGTGTGTGTGTGTGTGTGTGTGTGTGTGTGTGTGAGCATGGGCATGCACGTGCACATGTGTGTGTGTGTGTGTGTGTGTGAGCATGGGTACACACGTGCACGCGTGTGTGTGTGTGTGTGTGTGCATGTGTGTGTGTGTGTGTGTGTGTGTGCAGGGTCACAGTGAGGTGCTCAGTCTTTCCCCCGCAGCATCAGCAGAGACCCCTCTGCGTGCCCCTGTGCCTTCATCCAATTCAGAAGCCCGAGCCTTCCACCACAGATGCAGGAGCTCAAAACACATCCCCGTCTGCACGACCTTCATTTGCACTCTGCATCCAATGAGGTGCCCCAGTCTGTCCACATGACCCTCCGTGACACACCCCATCTCCCCCTTAAGCGGCCCTGTGCTCGGTGCCAGGGCAACCGATCGCCCGCCCGCACCGCTCTCCCCGCAAAGTGACCGTTTGCAGACAAACGCAGCGGTCCAGAGTGACCATTTGTCCAGAGGCTCAGCAGTCCAGAGGCTACCCGCGTCCAGTTGCACCAACTTCCCCTCACTGGAAACGTCCTAAAAACGCGGGCCGATTTCAGCACGAGGAAGCGTCTGATAACAGAAAGAAAAATAAAAAGAAACCGTAGTCGGTTCGGAGCTGTAATTTCAAGCGGACCGTTCAGCTGATTCACCTGGCGGATTGTTGTGCCATCTCGACAGTTCCAATTTATGGCAAGCAGCGTCAGAGGAACTGCCGAAAAAAAGTCTGAAAGCCACTCAGCCTGAGAGCCCAGGGAAAAACTCATTTTATGAAGTATTTTGATATAAACATAGTTTTACAGCTTCCTGTACTTTTTTTTTCCCATGCACAGCTAGAAACTGGTCCTCATCTCCTGACCCAATCTTCAGGACATAGTTTGACAACTGCGGATAAAACGGCAGAAATTTGAAGGGGGGGAGAAATGTTATCATCATTCATGACAATTCCGAGCATTGTTTTTTTGGAGAGAGAAAAATGGAGGGCGCATATCGAACCACAGAGCGCCTTTCTCTACCCAGCATGCACTGCTCCCCCAGGATTCACGGTCAATTCTGAGGACGTGTTGTCCCGCTAAGCGCACTCCTCTGATTAAACGATGCTAAGCATCGCGCCGCAACACAGCTCATTACGCTCCTCCTGCATTATAATGCTGCGCTGAAATCTTTATCTTGCGAGACAGTAGTCTCTGCGCAACCCGGGCTCAAATTGCAGGTCTTCGTTTAAAGTCGTGCGCTCTGTAATATTTAATACGCTGTTCCCTCTGGCTGAGACGACTACCAGGCTGCCGTTTGCGAAGAAAAAAAAGGAAAGGAAAAAAATTCAGGAGAAGAGAACAATAGGCAGAGAAATTACCAGTGGGCATTTCTCTCCATTTCTCTTCCCAAACAGGCGTGTAAAAATAAAAGAGCAGAGTTTATTTCATTATTTAGGCAATTTGAGTCATCCTAAAGAGCACTAAAATACGGTTCAGCTGTAACTAGGCTGTGTTGCTTTGGGTCTGTACTACTGCAAAAAAAAGGACCTACACAACACATAACTTAGCAGCCCTAATAGCACTGGACAACCCAACACAACTCATACGCTGAGTTACTTTACATTAGCAAGCAAGCCAGCGCCAGCACAGCTCATACCCTGATCTACAGATACACTTAGAGGTTGCCAAATCCCGCCGGACACATTTCAGGACCTTTTTTGAGCATGGGCACAGACTGTGGAATTGGGGGGATGGGGGGTGGGGGCACAGACTGTAGAGCGGGTTGGATCATGAAAGGGGTCACATCAGCTCACTCTTAAATGATTGGGGGGGGGGCGACATTAGCACATGAGGTAGAGCAATCGTCTGGCAGCTGGAAGGTTGTCAGTTTCAACACCGGTCCTCTGAGTGTGTCGAAGTGTCCTTGAGCAAGACGCGAAGCCCCCCCCACTGTTCCCAAAGAGCTGCTTTGTGTCGTGCATGGCTGCCTTGGTCACCACGGGTGTGTGAGTGTGTGTGAATGGGAGAATGAGGGGCATTCATTGTAAAGGGCTGTGTGGAGCTGGAAAATGTACCACATTAATAATTGATTTAATCAAAAGGGAAATTCTGGGAGACCGGGAATCAGAGATGGTTATCAACCCTAACTGTGCTACTTATTGTTCCCTCCCACCAGTTTCCTCCCACGACCGGGAGGACGACCGGGCGGACGGACGGAGCGCGTGCGTTTCAGTCGCGGTCCTCTCCGCGAGGCTACAGACGGCGTACCGGCAAAGAGAGAGCACGGCTCAACTGGCAACTCCAAAAAACAGGAGGAAGAAAAGGTAAAAAAAAAATAAACGCAGTTTGAAATGTAGCGCGGACAACCGCTGATCGTGGCTCTCACCGACCGCATTCCGAGCGGTTTCTGTGCCTCTGTGAACAATGGAAGAGTTCAGGAAGGCAGCTATTTGTGGTTCGGTAACAAAATGGAGTAGTTTTATAAGTGAGACGTAACTAGCATGGAACAAGAAGCAGGAGCAGTGCACGATACTGGAATAGCATACTATAGATCTAAAGCTTTCACTTCAGTGGAGCTGCTGGTTCATTAAACTGAAGATAAACAGAATTCCACCTCTCCTCTGTCTCACGCAGATCTTAGTCCAGCTGTTACCTCTGGCCTGGACCTTTAAATAACCATGCTGGTGAAGAGAAATTTTGCCTTAGAAAAACACACTAAATAAAATGTTCATTTCCTGCCTGCAATAATTAAGCAGGGCTCCAAATCTACAACAAACACAAAATTTCAGCCCAATTTCTCTCTCTGCAGTCTGTCGGGATTGCTACCCATAACCACCTGTCTAGCTCTATCCCATCCAGGCTGCCGGTGGATTGTGGGTAAGTCCCCTGAACGAAGGGTGTTGTTTTTCTCGTGGACCGGTCGGTGTGCGCCGTGTGCAGAGGCAGGAGATCCGCGCTCCTGATGGATTGTGGGTAAAGGTAAACGACCTTGCTCGTGTTCCGGTCCCGCCGCTGTCTTCCCGCCGCGAGGGGGATCATTCCCGCCCACGCGGCGAAAAGGACGGCTGCTCCGCTCACGTCAGCACATTCGCCACGGGGAAGTAATCGTCCCTCCTGAAATCTTCGCCCTCTGTCCCCCGTCCCAGTCCCCTGCACCGCGGGATTATGGGTAAATTCGCACTTGAAAGGGAGAGGGAAGCCTTTCACATTCAAATGAACGTTTTCGAATGAAACGTGTATTTCACAATATATAGGGAAACTTCCAAATGTATTATTGCAATCTGGCATCGCATTTATTATAGCTGTAGCGCATATTAATCCTTATTTTTTCAGAACATATATACTGCGGTGCATTGCATGTCTGCAAGGGCTCGCTCAAGCATCAAAGTGAGACATTTCTGAGTGGAGGAACACTCCTTCCAGCCGTCGCTGATGTGGAGACGGAGAGCTTTCTTCCTTCACTTCGCAGCTGCTGTCGCTCGAGCACCGTCCACCCCCCCCCCCCCCGCTCCCCGATTGGCAGCTGGAAACACGGCGACAGGGAGACGGGGCTCGACCCCGGGAGGCCTCGGCCCTTTTCAGAGCGACGGCGGGCGTGCCGCGGCGGGGCCGGCGGGGAAAGTCACGTCGGCGAGCCGCGCGGCGGAGCTGACCTTTCCACTGATTACAAAACCAACGCTGCCGGACAGGCCGCTACCAGGCCGGGGCCACGCCGTCCGCCTCGGCTCGGTTCGTGCCACGCGATTGGATGGCCCGGGGACATCTACCTGGGCCCGAACGTTTCCCGGAGTATAAACCTCAAGCTTCTGCAAGGGCCCCACGACGGTGTCATCACCACGTGCACAGGGACGGGCAGCACTGCTCCATTTCACAGCACGCGCAATACGCACATCACACGAGATCATCTCCTCTGTGCCACCTGCTGCCTGCAACCAGCTTTCAATTTACTGTTCTACATTTCATAAGAAAACACATTTTTGTGTTTTTTTCTATCTTTGCCTCTGTAAATCTTAGATTGCTAGGGAGTGCTAACACTCATTTCTGCCAATTACTGGGACTGGAAATTCCCTACCCTTATCTGAAATTTGCTCCGGGAAAGCACCAGAGTTTTCATGAGCTCCGTAATGGGCGGTCCTACAACGCACTGTCAATCAACTTTTTTTTAACCAATCAAAAGGTTTCCCTCTCCACAGCAGACCGCAAAGATGAGTAAATAACTGCATGCGCTACAGTAGCTCCGCCCCTCCCTGTTATGGCAAAGCCCCTTTCTCCCCTCCCGGGTGAACGCGGAGCCGCGGGGGAAACGTCTCGGCGGCGTGTTGGCGGCGCGTGGCAGAAGCGGCAGCCGCGGCGGCGCAGGACCCCGCGCGCTCTCTAATCTCCCTCTGAGATTGCAGATAGTGTTTGACAACATTTCGCACGGCGCCGGGCACGGCGCGCGGCGGCTCCTGATCCGCAGGTGCGCCCTCCTCCCTTCCGCCGTCGTCCCAGGAGCGCGGCCAGGACGAGGCGAGCGCTCCCCGCTGCCACCGCTAAGCCCTGTGCCAGCGCTCTCCCTGCCTACGGCGTGCAGTGTAATAAAGGGCTTCTATTAACTGCAAATCCTCAAACGTTGCTGCTAAATATGAGGCTAGCTTTCTGCGCTAATCACAACCCGACAGTGCGCTACGGCATTCTGCGCGTAAACCCCCGTTTGCATAAACCCGAAACCCAAGCTCCCGATTGGTGGACGACTAGGCGCCGCTTTGGTGGAACCGTGTACCACAGTTAGCCGAGCTCTCTGGGAGAAAGCCACATTCCAAAACTGATAAAGGCCTCCTGCTCTTCTGAATCCAAATCATTATTTAAAAAAACCAATAGATTTTTTAGGGTATCAAATACTTACGTAGGATTATACACCTAAATGCCAGCTTGTGGCGAAATACGAAGCGTACTGAGCACACACGCTAAAGCACATCTCACTGGCATTTAAATGTTCTTCGTAGGTCAGGCCGGCGATGCGTATCCTCCGCACGTTGCCGTGGCGAACAGCCCGCAGAGCACGCTCCGCAGCTGCTCTTAGGCGGCAGGGGGATTCGCGCGGAGCCGTCGGGAAGGAGCGACGCGCGGCCGTCCAGGTGTTGCGACAGGTGGAGACGCTCGGCCCGGCCCCGAAGTTCCGCGTTACGCAGGACGCGGCATTAAAGGCAGACACGCGCCCAGATGGCGCCGACGGCCCCAGGGGCCTCCAGGCGGATCGCTTCATCCGAAAAAGGGCCCGCGTCCCCAGCGGAGGCTCTCTCTCTCTCCCTCTCTCTATCTCTCTCTCTCTCTCTCTCTCTCTCTCTCTCCCTCTCTCTCTCTCTCTCTCTCTCCCTCTCTCTCTCCGAGCGCTCCCTATCCGCCGGAGCTAATTGGAGCAGGAGCATATGGGAGAATCACAGAGCGCGGCGTGTTGGGCGTCTGCTTTCCGCCTCGCCCCACCACCCCCCCCCGGCCACCGCCTCCGCCTCGGCGCTCACGCGGGCCGACGGCAGGTGCGCCGAACCCGAACTCGTCCGCCGAACGCCGGCGAAGTCGATGCGCCCGTTTTCCGGGTCGGCCGTAGATTGCTCCGGTCCGAAACGAAGCGCGCGTCAGGTACGTACCCGGGCGCGGGTCGCTTGGAGCGAATTTTGAAGTGTCGCTAATGAGCCGCTAAGCAAGGCCTAGCAAGGTGGCGAGCGGGAGGCTGAAGGCTCGCCCGCCCCCCCCCCCCCCCCGTGGCACACAACTGTGGACCCCCCCGTGGACCGCTGCTCTTCTTCCTTGCCCTTGGAGAGCCCCAGGACATGCAGGTTGTCCTCATTACTCAGCGCTTAATTGACTAAACTGAAGTGCTCGACTGCGCAGTTAACTCACCCAAATCTGTTCCTAATCTAATAAGGTAAAAGCCAAAGGAAGCCATCCTGCGGCTCTCCAAAGGCAAGAGCTAAATAAATAAATAAAAATATTATAAATAATACTCCAGCCTTCTCGGACTGGAGTGCTGCACCCTTGACCTGCCCTCCAGGGGGCGCACTTGCGAGGGGGGGCTGGCGCGTACGGTGGTTTATGTGTCCGCCAATTACCCGAGCGCAATTTAGCAAATTAGCTGCGTGCGCCGCTGACACTTCTCTCGCACATTAGACCGCAGTTAAAGGTTCCTTACGAGTACACAAGAGCAGCCTTCAGCTGTTATTCATCAGATAATCGATGCATTTAGTTAAAGGGTCAGATGACATAAACGATTGGTTAAATAATTAAGAGCGGAGGATGGCATTAAGAAAAACAGACACAGATACAGCTCTCCCTGCCAACCCTTACTCTGTAGGCGCCTGTGTGATTTAAACTGAGCGAATTCCCAAACAGGGAAAATCCCTTCCGGTTTCTCTAGGGCGGTATTAGGCCCCAAAAGGGCCGGAATCGCCCTCCGGATTTTCTGGCCTGATCCCTCCATGCCCCTGTCCCCGATTTCAGTGGCTCGGTGTCAGAGGTAGGTGGCCAGCACTGCTGAAAATCTGACAAGGCAAAGAAAAATAAACAAAAAGCAAGACCTCTCCTGAAACCCGTTCTGCACGTCATCTGATAAGACGCTGCACAGTAACTGCATTCAGACAGGAAGGGGGTGGGGGGGGGGAGCAGAGTAACACAGTGCTAAGATAAGACTGTGCTGTAAAAGGTATCAGCTGTAATATTTTAAACCAGGCGACCGGCTCGCACAGGTAAACTCTCATTTGCATGCTCTCCCTGTGAGGCGGTGGCTTCATGTTTCATACTGTTGAGGCTACACGAATCCCAGAGTCATCAGGCGCTTACCGATGTCAACCAATCGTTGTTCATTTCTGTGGACATCATATCTTTTGATTGGTTCAAATACGTCAGTGACTGACATACAGCGCAGTCCGTAAGTATTTGGACTGCGACATGGTATCTATTTGTTTGGCTCCGTGCTCCAGCACGTTGGATTCGAAATGAAACGAAATGAATACGAGGTTAAGGGCAGACCGTCAGCTTTAATTTGAGGGCATTTACATCCGCGTCAGGTGATCCGTGTAGGAACTGCAGCCCAGAGGGGGATCGTGAAATCTCACTCTCCCATCGCTTCTAATAACTGAGAATTCGGATGAGGGAGGGGGTGGGGGTTAGAGCATGAGAATACATAACGAGCAGAACAGGTCACTCAGCCCTCCTAGGCTTGCCTTTTTACCGACAGACTAGAGAATATCTACTGGTGCATTATGCCCAGAACTGAACCTAACAATATAAGTACACATAATGACAAGAACAGGCTATTCAGCCCATCTTGGCTCATCTTTTACCTACAGGGTAGAGAGAATTCAGCACTACATAAAGCAATGCCACTACTGCATGTTCTATAAAGCTGCTCCGAGCATTGACAACTCTCAGGGTTAGGGCAACAGCTGATTATTTATTCCAAATGTACAGCATTGAGAAAGGAAGGGGGGAGGAGGGTGCTACTTTCTGTCTGTCGTTTTCGCGCCGTGCAGACTGCACACGTGCTCATTCAGGGGGATCCTCATAAATAAGCCCGCAGCCTGAGAACGGAGCCGCATGCGTCCGGAATATTCCGCAGAATGTTAGCGAAGCGCCGGCGCGGAGAGAGGGGGTCAAGGAGGGGGAGGAGCGGCGGAGACGGGCCGCGCATGTTTAAGCGGGCCGGCGGGGCCCCCACCCCCCACCCCCCCCCCCCCTCCATTAGACAGGGAGTCCGCACGGAAAGGCACGGCGAGGCGGATACAGAGGCGGCGGAAGAACGCCTGCTCGTCATCGCGAGGGCAGAGCTCGGCGAACCCACCGCCCCGAAAAAACGGAATCTTCCGGGAGACTGAACGGGTCTCCTCCCCGCCGAAATGGGTTCCCCCTGTCAGCCCGCTCCACCACACGTGTGTTTAAACGGCTGTTTGCGAACCTGAGCGGGTGCGGGCCATTAGCGGGTATCGGGCTCTGCTGAGCAGGTAATCCATAGCGCTTAGGCGGGGGAGGAGGAGAGGCGGCGTGCGGAGCGGAGCCGTGCGCCCGTAATCACCGGCGCAATTGACCGCGTCTCCTTGTTTAACTTCGTAAAAAAATAAACTGGGGCGGCGCGGCTTTCGGCTTCTCGGCTACGAGCCGGACCGTCGCCGGGCAGCGGGGGGGATGGGGGGGCAGGGGCGCTCTGCGGCCGCGGCGGGCCGGGAGCCGAACGGCGGAGAGGAGAAACGCGCGCTCGCCGAGGCGTGCGGCCGGGCGAACGACAACGGCGATGGAACGCGGGAGAAAATAAATCTGATCTGCTTCCTGCGTACGCCGGCGTCTCCCAAGAGACCCGACCTGCTCGGCTACCCGCAGAGGAGGGAGGGGGGGGGGGGGGAGGGCTGCAGAAGGTCCTCAGCTCATTAAAGCTCTGAAACATCGCATGGCTTTTTTTTATTCTCACCCTCCTCTCTCTCTCCATCTCTCTCCTTCTCCCTTCCTACCTCAAAAACATCTCGTTTCCCTCTTCCTCTCTTCGTCTCCGTCATTCCCTGCTCTCTCCCTCTCCCTCGCATCGGTCCAGATGACACGCATATGCTCGGATCGCCCGCCCACACACTTTTTTGCCCCCTGCAGGTCAAACGGCGAAAGTGCGCGTCCACATCTGGGTCAGGAGCTTGTTAATTAAGGTGCGGCTCACGGGGTCCAAACAGGTGGCGGGAGGCCCGGAGGAAAGGAAGGTGTTATTTAAAGAGCTGGGCTGCCCGCGCTCCTCCCGCGACCCGAATCCTCCGCCGTCCCCCGTCTGAGGGGCACGCCTCTGAGCGCTCCCAGCTCCCTGAGCCAATCGGCGCTTCCTTCCTTCGGATTTAATTAAGACGTTCGGTCCTATCGCAGCGCAGAGACTCTGCCGTTCTCCCCGTCATTCCGCGGATGACAATGTCACTACGCTCACCCTCAGGGACCCCTTTCCCTCCCCTTTTAAATTTCTTTTTTTTTTCCCCCCCTCAGAGGACGCTGGGAAATCATCATCATACAATTTCCCCATTTCCATGAGACATCAGACACCGCTATTTTACCTCAGCCTTGGTCCTGTAGGGTGGGTTTGCCTGATGTGATGCTGCATTATCTCCAAGGTTGATTATTCAGCCCCAATCAACCTTGGAGGCATTTATTCCAATGAGAATATAATAAGAACCTGATTCTGCAGTCATTGTCTTCATAGGCCCATTTTAGATTCTCTGTACAGTTCAGGGACAGTCATTAGCTTAAAGACATCCAGAGAACACGCGATACAGTCAGCCGCCAGGACCAAGGATGACAGCTTTGTTCTGTCAAGGCTTCGTATCTCAAAGGACAAAACATTCACCCGGCTAGGCTTCAGGCCCATTGACACGTGCCCGCAACGTGACGAGGCATCCATCTTGGCTCACGCTCTTTTGCGTTCACGTACGTTCGGCGACAGAGCTGCCACGAGGCATCCATCTTGGCTCACGCTCTTTTGCGTTCACGTACGTTCGGCGACAGAGCTGCCACGAGGCATCCATCTTGGCTCACGCTCTTTTGCGTTCACGTACGTTCGGCGACAGAGCTGCCACGAGGCATCCATCTTGGCTCACGCTCTTTTGCGTTCACGTACGTTCGGCGACAGAGCTGCCACGAGGCATCCATCTTGGCTCACGCGCTTTTGCGTTCACATACGTTCGGCGACAGAGCTGCCACGAGGCATCCATCTTGGCTCACGCTCTTTTGCGTTCACGTGCGTTCGGCGACAGAGCTGCCGAAGCGAGCGCTCGCCAGTATCCCGGTTGCACGGGGAGCGGCGTTTTGAAGGCCACGCACGGCGGCGAAAGCTTCCGTTTCCATCACTCTGAGAAAGACGTGATGAAAACGCGAGACTCTCCTCGAGACTCTTCGTTCGCCACAGCAAAGGACTCTGGGAGGACGGCGGTATCCGTTTCTCCAGCTCCCCCTTCGTTTTCCCGCTGGCGGGCAGCCAGCCCTTTTTTCAGACAAAACGACTGCTGTTCCAAACAACTGCAAAAAAATGAGTTGCGCAAAATAAATGAAATACTGTTAGGCAGCCGCATAGGGCTGCAGCTGTGACAACAGGTGTACAGCGGATACCCGCCTTCTCTCTCTCTCTCTCTCTTTCTCTTCACCCTCGCTTCCCTTCTCTTTCCTCTTTCTTCCCCCCCCCTCTGCTCTTTGCCTCTCTTTCCCTCTCTTTCCCTCTCCCTCAGTTGAGACAGAACTCGCTTTCTCACGGCACCGTGCCACCGTTTCAAAAGGAGCAAAACTGGAAGCCCTTCCTAACTGCCTGGAAACGAGGGCGCAGCATTGTGTGTTTGTGTGTTTGTGTGTTTGTGTGTTTGTGTGTTTGTGTGTTTGTGTGTTTGTGTGTTCTCGTGCCTTCGGAACAGCAGTCCAGCAGCAGCTATCTTCAGACGCCCTGTTCAACAGTTTAATCAGCTTTGGCAGCACTAATTTGGAAAACATACTCAAGCACGCACACCCGCGCACACACACACACACACACCCACACACACACAACACTGCTCTGTCCCAGGATCAAAGCGCTTCTCTTCGGGAGAGCTGCCGGCACAGCGTCGCCATCTAGGTGGCCGCCGAGGGTACTGCGGGTGTCAGATCCCGAGCTGACGGTGATTGATTCGCCTCTCTCCCGGAGGTGACAGGCAGCTGCGGATCCGACAAAATAAGAGGCAACAGGAGGGAGCGGAACGAGAACGGAAACGCGCCGCCCGGGTCAAATAATGCCGACGCCCCTTCCTTCCCTGCTGGCGCAGGCCCCGCCTCCACCCGCTGCCGAGCCATGCTGAGGGATTGCTGCGACTCCGCTCGGCTCAGCCTCAGCTTTCTCCTTTACTCCTAAGCAGTAATGCACCAATAGTAATGCTTACATATTTTCACTTATTTATGTCATTGTGACATCGCTATTTACATCGATGCGATGTCAAGTCTGGGAATAATTTAGTGCTTATAGCTCTTGCTCATTGGCAACACCCGTGGCCACATATAATAAAAAAGACAAAACATCACAAACTGTAATGCACTGTTATGACTAGATATGAGTGGTGTTATATCATGCTTATGACACTGTTATGTATGCTTTATAGTGTTTTGTAAAGGTTCACCTGCAGCATCTGCTGAGAAGGGGAACCACTCTCTGCCTCCCCCACACTTCTAGGGGGCGGGGACACAGGGGAAGTTGGTGGGGCTGGCATAACACTGTTTCACTCTACACATGGAGAGGTGGTCCTGCTCACACCGACTTTTTGATTCAAAGTGAGGACTTGAGTCACAGGCTCAGCGAGGCGAAGCACAATGCAGTGCACTGAAACTCACGACTAGCGAGCTGTAATTAGCCAGTCTCAGACTCCATTCTTAGGGACGACGGCTCACCACGAGTCAGCTACGAGTCACACACACACACACACACTCACACTCACACACACACACACACACACACAGACACGCACTCACACTCACACACACATACAAACACACACACTCACACTCTCACACACACACACACACTCACACACACACACACACACACATACAAACACACACTCACACTCACACACACACACACACACACTCACACTCACACGCACACACACTCACTCACACACACACACACACACTCACACACACACACTCACACACTCTCACACACACACACACACACACACACACACTCACGCACACACACACACACACACACAGCCTCTGTGATCAGCGATCGATCAAAGATTGCCCCTTTGCGGAACGCAGTGGCGGCGGAGGGCGACGGCTGGCGGTAATGAATTCAGATCAATCATCATTAATCAGGACGCTCCAGACTCCCGGCCTCACCTCCCTCCTCTCCTGGGCCATTAGTCATTTCTGATGTGATGTCAGCCCCCCCGACTCCTCCCGTCTCCGCGGGCGGCTACGCCGCGATCCCCAGGGGGTCACTCCCATCAAATCCCCGGGCCCTCTCGCAGACACCTTCCCCTCCGCGGCTAGCGGGGGTCTCCGCAGGCCTGCCAGAGCCCCAGCGCTCGAGCCCAGGCAAGCGTACGGTTCAGAAGTTTGACTTCTGACTTCCCGGCAGGCATTTTGGGTCGGGTCCAAAAGCCGTTTCTCCGGGCCCTGTGCATTCACATAATCCACAAGAGAACCTGAATGTTCAGGATTAGTTAAAGCGTCGCCAAATATTCTGTACAAAACAACGCCTGGCTGAAACAATATTGCAAACTCTCCGTGTAATTAATTTATGAATGATCTTTTTTTTTTTTTAATCAAGGAATACAAATGTACTTTGTAAAATTAGGCTGTTTGCCAATTATCAGCTCAGTGAAGTATCGAACAGCTCTGGACTGTTCCGGGCCTGGTTCTGGAACTTTCCGGGGCCCTTTTGAGAGCCTGTGTTCTGTTTTAACTCAGGTCTGACCAGGTTTGCGTAAGGCAGCCCTTGGGGGATTCATTCCGGTGAAGCAAGACATTTTGAAACCGGGAAGGACCCAAGGCCTATTTTTAATTTCTTACAAAATATATTTGAGAGCCCCCCCCCCAATATTTTTTGCCTTAGAGCTGAGAATACAGAGCTGAGGCCCTGCTACAGGCTGCAGGCTACTTGAATGGGCAAGGGTTGGGGGGGGGGGGGGGGTGGGTTGCATAACCAACACAGAACCCCACACATACAGAGCACAGGGCACAGTTACCGAACAGCGGGCGTCAAAGCCAACGGAAAAGCGGCCCGTACAAAGAGAGGCATTTACTCAGTCAAAAGGAAAAACATGAATCCTTTCCGCAGGGGGTGCGGGGGGAGCAGGGCGAGCGCCGGGCGTCAAAGGATTCCGGGAAATAGATTTCTGTTCGGGAGCTACGCTGGCGGAGTCGACGGCTCGAGCCAGGATCGGCGCGCGGCGGGAGGCGAAGGTTTGAAATTTCCCAGCCGAACAGATGCGCGCGCCTCCGAGCGGTTTTGGGTTAAGAGAGAGAGCGAGCGGCGGATTTGATCCAGAGACTACCGGAGGGCGGTCCGAGACGGTGATGACTGCGCAAGGATTGTGCGAGATTGCACGCGCAGGATTGCGTAAGACTTTTCCGTGGCTAGGCTGAATTTATTTCAGTTTCCTTTCCGTGTATGTGCTTGAGTGTGCATGTGTGTGCACGCGTGTGCATGTGCTGTGTGTGCACGCGTGTGCATGTGCTGTGTGTGCACGTGCTGCGCGCGTGTGTGTGTGTGTGTGAGTGTATGCGTTTGAGTGTGCATGTGCGTGTGCAGGAGTGTATGTGTTTCAGTGTGCATGCATGTGTGTGTGTGTGTGTGTGTGAGTGTATGCGTTTGAGTGTGCATGTGCGTGTGCAGGAGTGTATGTGTTTCAGTGTGCATGCATGTGTGTGTGTGTGTGTGTGTGTGAGTGTATGTGTTTGAGTGTGCATGCGTGTGCATGTGCTGTGTGTGCACGTGCTGCGTGCGCGTGTGTGTGTGTGTGAGTGTGAGTGTATGCGTTTGAGTGCGCATGTGTGTGTGTGTGTGTATGCGTTTGAGTGTGCATGTGTGTGCATGTGCTGTGTGCAGTAAAAGATTCAGTGCTATAACACGGGCCGTACGCTCAGTGTTTGAGCTGCGGGACGTGGAACCTGGCTCCATGGCTTTTCTGACAATTATGTGACAGACAGACAGATGAGGAGAGTAAACACAGGAGATGGAGTCATCAGGATGACAAAGTGACGGCCCACGCACTCCCAAACTCGCCCTGCCTCTTCCTCCGCGCTCTTTCATTTCCTCTCCATCGCAAGGAAAAGGAGAAAGCCTGGCATCCTTCAAAAAGCCCCCGCTTGCGAGCGGCGCTGCACACTACACCCAAAGGCTGCTCGAGGTAACACCGCAGATTACAGTGCAGTTACACGCGCTAAATTATTAATCGCTGCATTCTACCTCATTAAAAAAAAGAAACACATTTATTAACGTCGACTCATCATCAATAATGTAAGCGGATACGCCATTAGAAAGGAGTCTGATCGGGATCGGATGGATGTACTTCATAGCAACAGTGCACAGTGTCACTTAAAGCGCTATATCTAATGGGAATCTCTTCTGAAACACGTGGTCTAAAAAACCAACAGGCTAATCTATTACGTATAATGCAGTCTTCGTAATGGGTACTTTCATTCACTTGGGCAATTACGGTGTGGTCTAAAGGGTGTCTCTGCTGAATTCGGGTACCTGATAGGCACTCAGGCGCTCCTGTCATTATCCATTATTGAAATGGATGGAGGGCTGGACGATGCACAGTGTGATTATGACAGGAGGATCTTTTTTAAGAGGCGCGTCTCGGATCGCTCGGTGCTGCGCGGGGCCCTCGGGGGGGGGGGGGGAGAGTCATCCTCGCTCTTCGCCCTCCGAGAACCCCCGCGGTGCGTGCGTCATTCCTCAGCGGCGGAACACGCCGGCGAAAGTCCCGCCGCACGTCCCCCCCCCCCCTACCGCCACCCCGAGTCTGACACGTCTGCGACAAAAAATACACCCAAACTTCCGCTCTGTGTGATCGTTTGCAAAACCGTCCCATGCCAGGTCGCACACACACATACACTCTCTCCCTCTCTTGCTGTCTCCCTCCCTTTCTCTCTCTCCCTCTCCTTCTCCCTCTCTCTCTGTAACTCTCTCTATCTCTCCCTCTCTCTCTCCCTCTCCTTCTCTCCCTCTCTCTCTGTATCTCTCCCTCTCCTTCTCTCCCTCTCTCTCTGTAACTCTCTCTATCTCTCCCTCTCTCTCCGTATCTGCATCTCTCTCTCACACTCTCACACACACACACGCACAGCTGCGAAAGGAGCCGGTAATTAGAGGCGGCGAATGGAGGCGGCGGCGCCGTAGTTAACCTCAGCTGCCCGGCGAGCGCGCTGAGCGCGCGGAGGGGTCTGCAGAGAGGCGCTCCATTCAAAGGATAAACATTAAACGTAATGACCGACTCTCTCATTACCGCCATTACAAGGGCCTTCATTTTCCTCGTCCGGGCTCTTCTGCTCCGAACCGCCCATCATTTCAATGAAAAGGGAAAGCGTGTAAGCCACCCAGGAGCCAGGGGGGAGGGGATGGGGAGGGCTCTTATATCTTTTTAAAATCGTATCACGGAAACTGTTGGCGCTGGGGTTGCCCCTCCCACCTTCCTCATCGGAGGGCACAGGGAGGGAGCAGGTGGGCGCTGTATTAATGGGGTAAAAGATGGAGAGGTGTTCCGTAGTGGCACTCCTGATCAGAAATCCTTTAATGCGTTCTGTGCCGGGTCACCCGTTGTGACCAAATGAAGTACACGCAGCTACGGTCGACCTCAGGTCAATCCCGGTTAAAGAAAATCACGTTTTTATTTATTTTAATCAGGGCTGTTACTTATTCGCCTATTCGAAGCCTACGCGTGTCAGACCGCAACCGAGCCTGGACCGTTCACCCGGGGGTCTCCGATTGGCCGAAATGCGTGAAAGGGCCCAATCGCGGATCAGCAACGCCACGCCTCTGAGGTGGGCAGCTGTGGGGCAGCTAATCAAGCAGCGGTGGGGCGCGGCCGCTCCCCCGGAGCGCCCTCTCCTCAGCGGCAGCGAGGGGGGCATCCTGATCTCCGGCCCTCCCGTCCAGCTCGAGGAGGAGGAGGAGGGGTTTGACTGGACTCCAGCCTGAGGAGGCACCGTGCCTGTCCTGCCAGGGAGCAGCTGAGGTTGCCGTGGGCGTGTCCCTGGCCGGCCGGCCGGCCTGCACCTGTTACTGCCCGTAGAAAGGGAGCGGGCTGCATGGAGGGGGGAGCGCCGGGGCCTCTCACTGTCGCTAAAAGGGCCGCGCGTGTGGCAGGCCCCCGACCGGTCGCAGCCCACCGCAGCCGCCTTCTCCCTCACCCTGTAATGACCGCCTCCCAGTCCTCAGTCCGCACGCAGGAAATGCGCTTAGCAGAGCGCGCGCACCTCCGACCACCGTCGAGGAAAATCGCGCCTCGTTTCCTCCTCCCCCCTCTCCTCCAACCCGTTCATTTTCAAAATAAAAAATACAGCCGGCAGTTTACCCAGCCGTTTGAAAGAAGCGGAGCAGTAAATATATACTTTTTTTTTTTTTTTACTCTACAACGCGCGGAACCGGTCGGACTGGGGAGCCCCCCACCGGAGCGTCGGGAGGGGAAACGAGGGAGGGGGAGAGAGAGAGAGAGAGAGGGGGGGGAGAGAGAGAGAGAGAGAGAGAGAGAGAGGGAGAGAGAGGTAAAGAGGCAGAGAAAGAGAGAGAGAGATAGAGAGAGAGAGAGAGAGAGGTAGAGAGGCAGAGAAAGAGAGAGAGAGGTAGAGAAAGAGAGAGAGAGAGAGGTAGAGAAAGAGAGAGAGAGAGAGGTAGAGAGGCAGAGAGGTAGAGAGGTAGAGAAAGAGAGAGGGGGGAAGAGAGGGAGAAATATACGAGTGTCTGCGCGTGCTGGCAGCTCCGTGATTATTCTGAATCATCCCGGGGAGCGCGCTGCTTAGCGTTTAATTTAAAAACAGGGATTTATAGAGGAGGCGCGCAGGAGCGGAGACGGGACGGGACGGAGCCGGCGTCCCACCTGCCCCGCCGTAAATAACGCGGCGTGCCGGAACCCGGGGAGCGCGGCGTCTGTGTGCAGAGGAGGGAGCGCGCCGGGGCCGGCCCACAGGAGCGAACCCTGGGAAAAATTAATTAGGAAGAAACTGGAAAGGCCACGATGACATGGGATGGGGTGAAGGAGGGAGGTCTGAGCATCCAGTGAATAAGAAGTTAGCAGCGCAGTCGGGCATATTCATCTTCTCGCATACCTTTACTGAATCACTTTTAGTCCCCAGGGCTCACATCAATTATACGTTACTACTTTTCCAAAGTCTACAATATAGTTGTTGTTGCTGCTGTTGCTGCTGTTGTTGCTGTTGTGGTGATGGTGTTCCTGAGGAATGTACAGCCCTTATGGAAACGGAGGTTGCGAAAATACACTTAGATAAAATTTTATCAAGATATCGCTACTCTTCACAATGTGTGAAACAAACAAGTTTGCCGCGTTCATAAATTTCTATATATTACTCTGGTGTAAAATCTGTTTAAACTATATTTAAAAGATCCACTACGTATAAGGTGTATTCCAGTTTTTAAAGGAAGGATAACATGGCATGCAATGTGCAATATGTTGGTTGTGATAGGGTTTTTCTCACCTAACTATTTTATTCGTCTTAATTTATGCACTGTCATTGGTAATATTAACTCTCGTTCTTGATTAAACCTTTATTTAAAAACAAATGAATATACAATGTGATTGGAGGCAGAATTATCCTGTACCCTCTTTAACACCACTGATGGGATAAGCATTACTTTCCAGGCTACATGAAGGTCAAATATTCAAAAATAAAAACAATTAATCCAGGTACTACTCCAGTCATAAGAAAAAATGCACTCTGTATGTAACCTAAACCTTGATTTTTTTAAATTGTTTTTTTCTTTTCTAGCCAGCTTGAATGCACACAGTGAAGGGCATCACAATAGTTCACATATTGTACGTCAACATAAACACCACTTTGAAAAAACGATCAATCCACAGGGTTAACTACAGACTGAATATGGTCCCTGCGACAACAAAAGCATGCAATTAGCATGCATGTTAACTAGATTCCTCTACTAAATCTGTCGCCCCAGTCTGCGGTCTTTGTCGGACACTAGCAAAGTTTCGCAAAATAAAATTACCACATTTAAACTATATTTTGCGAGACATTATTGCGAGCGTCTGAAGCTCCACATATTTCACGCGATTTTCTGATTATGTGTCTTCAGCAAAGGACACCGGAACATTATAAACACACCAAAGCACCAGCAGTAAATGTCACTGCTAAATTAAATGACCCAGGCGACTTAACTCCAACATCTCCCGCTCAGTCATAGAAGTCAACCGACAACCGATTACTTTTAAACGTGACATGATTCCAGATAATAAAAGCAATATGTGCCCACCGAGAAGACATCGCGTCGCGCTACACTTGTGATGGCTTCGCACTGTCTTCGCAAATTGTGTAATTTTCCGAGGCTTTGAAGGTCGTGCTACTCGGGATTTTTTTTTTTTTTTCTACTTGTATTTAGGAGAGCTTTACCTTAAAATCACTGCCTGCAATTGATATTCCCTAAAGGCAGCAACGATTCCGACGACTGCCGCTGTACCATGGCAGTGTATATTCGGTATTATTCTTCGCTAAGAAAGCTGCACCCCGTAATGGATACATATGGAAAGAAAAATTATAATAAGAATAAATTGGCTGAGCCTGAGGGACGCGCGTGCATTAATCCAGTAGGCAGCCGGGAGTGGAGGACGCCAGAAGCTCCGCAATTACAGCGAGTTCACGGGACGGCGAGCCTCTACCGTGTGGACCATGTGTTTTCTATTAGCTTGATACGTCAGCTTCTGTTCTGAAACCCTGCTAGTTTGTGACAGTGGCGCGTTAAATACAACACCTGTTGTGCGTAAACCTCAGAAATGAGAAGTTTCATTCCTATTTCAACACGAGGAGGACAGATGTGCCTGATGCAGATGTGATACACCACGAAGATAAACTGCGACATCCCGCTCAAAACACACCTATACTGATGCATCCGTGCAACATTTCTCACTGAAGGAATATCTAACTGGCTGGCCCTTCCGCACATAAATAGTTATTATTGGACTGACAGTGGCAGGTGTTCCCAGTCATCGCTTTTCCCAATGGAATATTTCAATATTCATGTTTGAAACATGTTAATCGGGACGAGATAAAATTATCCTCGTTGAGCGAATGGAACAGTTAGTAAAGAGGAAGAATATATATTTTTTAAAAGATCATTTTGACATTAACGGAATTCTTAACGTTCCCGCGGATCGTCCAATTCGTGCGCGGCGGTGTGTGAATCTCCCTGAGAACAGTTCAGCCAAATGAACGGAGGCAAAGAGACGCGAAACTTGGGAGTTGAGCTGAATACAGATGAGTCTGGAGACGCGATCCCTGGTCGTGGGTCGCACGTAGCCGTCGCACGTTATTGTCCCCTTCGCAGGAGCGGCCAAATGTGAGCGGCATCCTTAAACTGACCACTGCAGATTTGCCAAACTATCCTCGCCCCGAAGAACCAGCTGTCGCACCAGCTACAGCAGCAATTTTAACACTGACAGCGTGATTCCGCTATCCCTATCATGCCTCCCGTGCCATGCCATTAACTATCAACATCCATCTTTCATCATAGCTTTTATGTGAGCAATTTGAACTATTTTTTCCAGACAAGAATCCTCTCACATATGCTACCCGTCTCCAAGAAAACATGTCAATACATCACACCGTGCGTCCGTAACGGCTATAGTGTGAAAACTTAAAGTAAAATGCGCCTTGGTGACGCGCGCAAACAGGGATTCCTTTGAAATAAAATGAATGTATATAAGCATGCATAGGTTAATCCTCAGGAAGCCGATTCCAGTGCAAAGACCGAATTCCAAATTTAGCAAAAGAGCTGCGCGCGCTTACCTGACAGACGAGGAAGGCTAACAGGATGCGGGTTCCGATCTCCATGGTCTCAATTCTCTCGCAATAAATTCAAAACAACGTGTAGGTTTGACCAGCTCTGTTCATAATTCCAGAGTCGAACTGCCAGCGCGAGAGTAAAGCCCTCGCCTCAAGCTGCCAACTTCCCAAATAGAACTGCAGCCTCATCAGCAAAGCATTGGGTAGCAGCGCCCAGACCGCAACCAATAGATTTACAGG
The DNA here is from genome assembly GCF_013347855.1 of Anguilla anguilla. NCBI lineage: Eukaryota > Metazoa > Chordata > Actinopteri > Anguilliformes > Anguillidae > Anguilla > Anguilla anguilla. The sequence continues at coordinate 18,714,161 of NC_049205.1, read as the reverse complement.
GGGATTTCTTGATATCCACAGGACACAGAAGATTATTTCTTCTAAACAGAGCAATGATGTATGCGTCCTTGAAAATCAAAACGTAAGGCATTTTACTGAGAGCAACATTAGAGAGGAGTGTGGGTTGTTATTGACAGTGCTTTTACATTTTATTAGAAGATCATTAAACAAACTTCACCTTTATAGAGCACGACAGGCAAAAAGCACTTCGTGCATCTGCCTTAATTGTAAACAGTCATTTCAGTATCCCGTTCGCGTTCAAGAAAAAGCTTTATAACTGACATATCTTGAAAACGACCACATTTAATACACGCACGCACACACACGCCCACAGTCGTGTGGAAACAAACTTTTACTAGGCATAAACATACATTATCAGTACAATCCTATTATATTCTTGATAGATAAATGGATAAATAAATAAATAAATAAATAAATAAATATAATAGTCTACACAGGCGTCTTGCCAGAGGTCTTCTCTGCCTCTAACATCTACGCTCCCGCCTGAGGGCACGCACTACGCGGTGTGTAGGATAGATTGGACACGCAAAGCTTCCAGAGTAGGCAAAACGAGATCCACCTGAGAAGTGAACGTATTCATTTCTTAGGTAGGGGGGTCTCACTCTATGATAAACCTTCTAACATTTAGCTGCATCCCTTGAGTTTCAGTCGCATCCCTTTTCGTGCTTGAATGTAACTGATACACACAGAAAATGAGTACATCCCCCAGGTCCCCAAACTCCCGACCTCCTTTAAATGCTCAGCTAACTTACGGGCCCAATTATTCATTCGCAACTCTGTCAGAATCCCTCCCTCCCGAGGATTTCCAGTTTGCCGTCACCGGACAGGTTTTAGAAGAGCGGAACTGAAGTCACGATGGGGAGACGTTACCATTGATTTACGATGCATAAAAAATCATTTCGACTGAGGGACAAAGGTCACATGTATATTACTGCCGGTCTTTTTTGTCCTTTTCAGGGAGGCTGCTATCCATCAGCGAGCGGAACCTGCGTGCGACACACCCTTCACACCTCTTGCGACAGACGCTTTGCGCCAAAGAGAGATGGAACAGCGCAGCGCTCCAGGAGAGAGAGAGATGAAGTATAGAATGGCGGGTAATGAAAAAGCATGTTCCGGAATTCATATTCCACGCAGATGGCAGAAACGGAACAGTAATGGAACCGCGCATATATGCATTTTAAGGAGCGGGAGTGGGGGTGGGCCGTAGAAAAAGGGACCAGATTCCACGATATCACTCAGAGACCTTTGCTTCTTCCGTACTGAAGGCGGTCAAAGTTCTCTCACAACTCCGGATGTGAAAAATGAGGCGAGGAATTGTTGTGACGGTTCGAGGAATTGCTTTTCCAAGACAATGCTGCAGAATTTGCTCCAAAGGTATTTATGGAAACAACCGTGGTGACTCTACACAGCGCCCCCTGGGCTTCGCATAAGACCATCAACTTTGGCCTCAAACTTGGCCGTGTAAGATTCTTGACTTGTTGTTTACCTTTGACCTTTGACCACCAAAATCTAATCAGCTCATCCTTGAGTCCAAGTGGACGTGTGTGCCAAATGTGAAGAAATTCCCTCAAGGCAAAAACGTGTTTTGTGCGGTCACAGTGACCCTGACCTTTGACCTTTGACCACCAAAATCTAATCAGTTCAGAAGAAATTCCCTCAAGGCATAACTGAGATATCGCGTTCACGAGAATCGGGACGGATAGACGGAAGGACGGACAGACGGACGGATGGACAACCCGAAAACATAGTGCCTCCAGCCACGGCCGTGCCGTTGCGGAGGCATAAAAGTCACGTGCTGCTCCTCAGCTTGAGCCCACAGAAAAAGCTGACCTCAAACAGTTCCCCACAGCCAACTAGTCAACTCAGTGCAAGGCTCATTCTTGCCAAATTGCCTGACCTCACACCCAGTGCCTCTGCTCTACAGGAATATAGCATGGCTGCAAGAAATACTGGTCGAGTGAAGAAAGGTTAGGGGAAAGTCTTTATGTAGACTGAACAGGAATTGCGCTCGGTCTTATCGATGCTCATGTCAGTTTGCATATTGCCCCGATGCAGGCCTAGAGCTGAGCATGCTTTTAAACAACCATAACCACAACTCAGTTGGGGGACTGTTGTGCGAGACCATCAATAAATAACTACTCTGCCTCAAGGCCTGCGGCACAAAAATGTCCTGTCCTGTTTCTGTGAATTACATGGTGCCTCGGTCGCGTTTCTGCCAAATTAACATTATTCTCGGGGCGTTTGTAATATCGGTCTGCCGACAGAGCTAAAACTGACACTCTGTTTATCACAGAATAAATCTAAAGGTGATGTAAATTATGAATGAGAGCGGATGAAGGGGAGCGGGGAGGCGTCCTGCGAGATTTCCGAGAGGAATCCAGATTTCCACGTGCCGTGCTGGAGGGAGCAGGAGCGAAAATCGCTGAGTCAGCCAGAGGCAAACCCTCCCCCCACCCCCACCCCCACCCCCCGCCCTTCTCTCTCATGCAAAAACATAGGTGTACACATACAGTCACACAGAAGGACAGTCTCCAACACACGGACAGAAACATGCAGCACATCTATTTCAGTAAACAAATAAGCATACAAAAACATTTTGTGAATTTAAAACACAATGACCCTGCATGAAACTGATTGGACGGAGATCTCTCTTACGAGGGTCATTCTGCGATCTGTCCACTAGGTGGTACCAATGGGTTCCGCAGACGGCGTACCAACACGCGTACGAGCGAATCTCGTCCTCGGGAGTGAATGCTTGACACTTGGCAGGAGCCCATGCCAGGTAGGGAGCACCCCCCATCGGGGGTTTGCCGTAGAAGATTGATGCTTTTACCCAGTTTTATCACTCCTCACATTCACTATACTGCCTCCCTTCTCTCCCTGGACAACAAACACATTTCTCCATAAATGTCTGTAATTTTACTTCTCTGTTCTTATGAAGTGGGATGGAGGGGGGCAGGTTTCTCACAGATATCAAATTTGTAGATTACTTACAGCGCCGGGGGGGGGGGGGGGGGCTGTGTTTGTCTGCATGAAGAAGCTGGCATTATAATCATGAGTTACAAATTAGCACTTTAGCTTGCCATGGAAGTGTGGATGTGTTTATTTTCTGTGTAGTGTGAAGGTGCGTGTTCATACCAGCCCGAGGGCGTGTTTTTGTGCTCGAGAGCTAGAGACAAAGATCACATGGGCATGTGTGTGCATATATGCATTTGAGAATAGAGAACATGTGTTTATGTGTATTTGAGTGAATGTGAATCATGAGTGTGAACCGTGTAATTGTGTGTGTCTGAGAGAGAGATAGAGAGTATGTGTGTGTGTGAGAGAGAGAGAGAAACTGTGTGCATGTGTGTGTTTGTGTGTGTGAGTGAGTGTCAATGAGTGAGTGAGTGAGTGAGTGAGAGAGAAAGAGAGAGAGAGAGAGAGAGAGAGAGAAAGAGAGAGAGAGAGAGAGAGAGAGAAAGAGAGAGAGAGAGAGAGAGAGAAAGAGAGAGAGAGAGCGAGGGAGAGAGCAGGGAAGTGCAGTGGGTGGTAGGGATGGGCATGACTACTCAAGTACTCGAGTGCTGGAAAGACAAGGGCTGCTCGTGCACTACACACTACTCAAGAAAAGAACTGGAAAATGAATTCATGTGAATTATGTGTTTAGTTTCAGTTCAGTTTTTGGCAGTTTGTTGTTTTGTGGGTACTGTTACTTTCAGGAACCCGTGCTCTGCAGTCTGTAGCTATTTCAGATTCAGTTGTGACTTTAAAGTGGTGGAGTTTTCAACATTGTTGGCCTCGTGGAGGATACAAACCCAGTCAACACGGATGTTCTTTTTCTGCTTTTGTTGATTCAAAGCAATGTTGAGTGTTCAGTTTTTTTTTTGTTTTTTGTTTTTTAAATCAAAATTGTATATTACATTAAAACACTGCATAAGGATTTGTTTTAGACTACAATACATTTACTTAATGTTTAATTCATATTTTTAATCACAATATTTATATTGACTTTGGAAATTTTCTGTCGACCTGTTCATCGTTATGTTCTTCTATTTTTATAGCCTACTGCATTAGGCTATATACAATAAAAACACATCTTAGCACCGCCCCCACAGTGCAGTATACATCATATACAGTATATGCCTAATAATACATACACTACATTAGGGCTGGGAGAAACATTTGATTGATATAAGAATCACGATTCTATCTTCCACAATTTTTTTTTTGCATTTTTAGTTACCCAGCAAGCCAGTGTAATGTGTGAGAGGCTATCCTGACTCCGAGGTGGGATTTGAACCCACCCTATCGCTCATCCAAAAGTTTTGTGGGCAAATGCGCTACACAGTGAGCAACGAGAAAAGTAGATCCAACCAACATAAAGTATCTTCATAAGGTGTAGGGCCACCACAAGCCACCAGAACAGCTTCAATGCACCTTGGCATAGATTTAACAAGTCTCTGGAATTCTACTGGAGGGATAGCACACCATTATTCCAAAAGATATTCCCTCATTTGGTGTTGTGGCAGACACGGTATTCCGCACTGTCGGTGACATTGTAACGACGCAACGTAAGTACATGGACCAGCTTTTATTTCCACACAAGAAACTAGACACACCAGCCAACGGTGGACAGTAAAGTGCACATCACTACATTTCAAAGGCTAATCACTGATTACAGCACTTCGCACATAGACTGTAGCACAGTCCTGATTTAATTTAATTTGTAACTCATTTATTTCTTAATTTATCTTAAGTTGCGGGATAACTACAGTACTGTGCAAAAGTCTTAGGCACCTTAGATTTTTTAATATAATATATAGTATATATTTGGTCTTAGATGTTCATTTTTTGTTTTCTGCATTAGTGTGTCAGTAGAAAAGAGCTAATTTGAGATTTCCAAACATTAATTTTCCAATTCTGTTGCAACAAGTCAGGCAGGGTTGGATTAAGACTTTGAGGGCCCAGGGTCCACAACAGCATCAATTATATCTTGCAGTCAGTTGCAACACAACAATATAATGAGCAGCACAATAATATCACATACCTGAAGAATCCACAGCGAGTCAAAACCAAATGAATAGGTCTACACAACAGGGGAGCCACCTGCTTATCAGCCCAATGTTGCCTGATAGGCCTAATAATCTAAGTGACATGTTGCATTAACATTCCAAGTAGGTCGGGGCTTTAATGAAACAAGAGAGGGGTAGCCTACCGATTTAGAAGCTCTTTTTACTTGCTTTTCCGGCTGAGAAGTTCTTAATCATATCATTGAAATCCAAGGTGCTTAACAAGTCACTTTCTCGAGTTCATTCCATTGGAAGCATCATTTTACCCGCAATATCATGTCATGCCAGTTGTGTTTTATAATGCTGGTAAACTCAAAGAAAATGGCATGAATCATATATGAAAAGTACAAATCATATCACCTACCTGTCCATGTGTCTATAAATATACGGAGGGGACCTCCGTTCACAGTGAGGTTGATGAGGTAGTGTTGCCGTGAAAACAAAACATCCATGAAAGCTGTGAACAACAGCACAGTCGTATTGTCATATAGTATGGAATAGAATATACAGTGACTCTTATAGGACACATTTAAAGAGTAACTGGGGACAGTTTTCTAAATAAAATATGGCTGTAATATAACCCAACATAGTGAATTGTAAGACCCCTGTACCAGGTGTTGGGGAACTTTATTCATAATACATGATTCAGTGCAAATGGGTAGCCAGAACAAAATGTGAGATATAACTTTTCAGATACCTATAAACCAGAGTTATTCCCACCTAAAAATTAGATCGCCCTATAACAATTACATTCCCATTTACTTTACAGTATTAGCTGCAAAATAGGCTGTACATTCGAACTTCACGGGATTGTGTGAAGCGTGTGCTCTTTCAGTGTAAATCCACTTATAGTCTTACACAGAATTTACTTTTTAGCGCTGTCATAAGAGACAAGTCTTCAAATTCACAGACGGCAGCGGGTGAAAGGAACGAGGCACATAAATTTAATATCTGAATTGTTAGTTATCTGGACATAAAAGTGGGGGAAATAGCAGCGTTTGAAACGTTTATGTTTGGTGATTCGCGTCAAAATGAGGCGCGAGATGTCCTTACCGTATTTTGCGTCCCAGATGGGCACTAACTTCTCCGGTTTTGCATTTTACCGCCTGGACAACAACCGAATGTGGCTCAAAATTTGTTGTGTAAGGCAGCCACTCATTGGTCGTGTTTCCGGGACGCGTTAAACGACTTCTTTAAACAATTTTCACACCCAGTGGTTTCGTCGCTGCGACGGGTTCTGAGCCAGTGAACATACTCTTCTGCCCTCGGTCCTTAATGACTTCTCACGCGCACTAGGAGGCACAGATTCACGCGCCGGAATAGCTACTTTGTTACTCCTGGCAGGAGGCGTATGTTAACTGTCTCGTCAGACTCGCGGTACTGTCGTCTTTTACTTTTCTAAATTCATTCATTTACCATGCGTTTTATTTGCCTAAATATAGCGATTAACATATGGAATCAAATCAAGTTTGATTCATTATATGCGACACGGAGCTCAGCGTAGTCAGAGAGCGATTCACAAAGAATGTACTTTCACAGACAGTGCCAGTTGTTGTGGATTTAACATAAACGGAAGAAAATGCCGCTTTGACAAAGTGGTGGCTTTTAGAAGCAATGAGATGTGTAAAAACCGTCCCATCTAGGACTGAGACGTGCCCTCACATATGTTGTATATTCAGTTTTAACTAAGTTGTGATGTAGAATATTTTACTCTGAGTGTATATTTAATCCCTTGACTCATGGAATCACTTTTAGAGCTGAATAAATACTGAGTATTTTGTTATCAATATACAATATGGCAATAATGTTAACTACCTGTTTGATATGCTAATAAGCACAGAGTGAATTGTTTATAGTTTATTATTGCCTTTATGGCCACCTTCACTCCATAGCCTGGAGTTAAAGATTTAATTTACATTATATTGGGCATTTAGCAGATACCTCTGTCTAGGTCAGGAATCTGGAACCCTGGTCCTGGAGAGCAATACGTTCTGATAATTTCTGTTATGACCTTAATATCAGTGCCCAATTATGACCCAAGTAACCAAGTGAAGTGAGTTAACTGTATAAGCAACTGCTTTAATTGATTAAGTGCAGAGTATCAACAAAAAACAGGAGACCAGGGTTGCAGACCCCTGATCTGGGGTGAATAAGACACCAGTTTTCTTTTTTTTCTTTTTTTAAAATTTGCATGCAGTACAATCCACCAATAAAGCCGGTTATTTACCAAAACAACAGGATACACATTGGGTTCATGGGGACATTGATTGTGTTCAAGGGTGACAATCCCTCATCTGGAAATTGGACCTTCAATTTAAGTTACAAATATAGTTCCTTAATAATTACAGTACACTGTTGCCCAGTTGTAGGTTAAAAGTTCTGCCAGGTAAGTTCATTTATGCTGCCTGTTTATGGTCAGGACTAACAATATATAGGGTCGGCGTGGGGCCTGATTATAGATTCAGTCCAGCAGTAAGACACCGGATTCTACTTAGCAAGATCTTGATTGAAGACCATGATAGTTAAAGAGTTGAATCAGGTGTCATAGTGCTGGGCAAAAACAAAAACCTGCACCTACACCAGCCCTGTTTGGATAAGATTGGGCACCACTGGAGTAACACCTGGGGTGATTTGTGTGTCTCCTGCAGTGTGTGATGGTCACTATTAAACTACCAGGGTTAGGAGGGCCCACAGTCAGTAACCCAGTAGTTGTGGTTTGCTTCATTTCTCAACTCCCCTGCTTTTGTGTTTTGGTCAAGATCACTATGGACAGGAGTCACAGTCAACGGCTGAGCAGTTGTGATTCAGTTCCTTAATGCAAGAGGTGGCAGTCTAAGTAGACAGGTCCAGGGTTTGTGGTTTAACATCATTGCTATGGGCCACATCCCAATGTGACTCCTCAGCTCCTGTATTTGACAGTCCTGTCACAGGAGGGTGTACCCGGCAGTGTCAAACTTCTCTACAATCGCTGCGGTTCAAACAAGATAACACAGTGTAACCGCAGCCCAGATAAGCAGTGTTCTCACAGGTTCATCCTCAAATTCTGAGACCACTATGTCAGTGCAGATCCCCACCTACTGATACCACTCCTACCGCATCAGTGGTGAGAAAAAATATAAACCTGCCACACATACATGCACAGACACTCAGTATACCACACACACACACACTCCAGAAAAACGAAGAATCGCAAAAGATGCATCCACAAAATGAAGCTGAAAAGTAAACAATGATACACATACATACACAATTAGCACACTGACACATCTATGGAAGCATATATAGACAAATGTACATATAAATGCCTTTGCACATGTGCATGGTATACACACACATGCACAAGTACGTGCACGCCCACATACATGCACACATGCAGAAAACCCGGTGCGCATACAGGTGCACGTAGTACAGGCGCACACACGTGCATGCAAATGCACCGAGGCACAGCAGTAGGAAGGAGGATTCCTTACTTGTTACTGATTCCCTGAGGGAAATTAACATGGTTTCCCCGTTTGGAGCCCATGCGGACAGCCACCACGGTCATCCGGTTTGCGTGCAATAAATATCCAGCCGGGCACTGAGTCAGCGGGGCTCACGTGCAGCGTACTGTAAATCTCAGCCACCGCCTCCCCTTTCACCTCAGCAACCTGGCTGGCAGGCGTCCCGGCGACAGGTAAATAAAAGGGAATGAGAGAGAAAGGGAGCAAGGCCTGTCCCGGTGCTTAACAAATAGAGCTATGGAGTGAATCTGCACCTTGAACTCCCCTGCATGCCTGGTGCTTAAAGCCATTACCGGGACACAGCGAGCGATCAGCTGATCTGCACCCTTCTCCTTCTTGCATTGGAAAAATAGGCGAGGTGTTGGACCAGACAGGCAAACCTATCTGCTGTTCTTAAATACCTTATCCTATCTTAACACCAAATGTGTTTCGGGCACTGATTGAAATGGATGTTCAAAGACGATCTGCGGAAAGCCACGTTTTCACCATCGCCGTGGTTGCATGTCTCACGCTCGGATTCAGCTAATAATGTCCAGGCGATGACGGAGAGAAACAGATGCTGTCTGAATAGAGACGAGACAGACAGACAGACAGACAGACAGACAGATAGACAGACAGACAGACACAGATGCACATGCACACACGAAAATACACACAAAAATAAACATACTGACAGACACACCCATCCACAGGTACCCACACAAATATGGGAACCCATATGGACCCATTCATACATGAACACTCTTTCCCAGGCACAGACTCCGCCACACGAGGACGGTGTCACCTGTCATGAGGTATGAGTATAGGGGCTGCAGTCTCTTCCCATGGGGTGGGAGAGACTGCAGCCCTGCCAGTGCCCTGCGATGTCAGCTCTGATTGACTGAGGGAAAGGTGAGTCACAGAGGGCGCCGAGGCAGAATCTACGAGTGAAATAAAACTTGAGACACCGCACACAGCCACGAACCCCCCACCACCTCCCCACCCACCCCCTCGCAGGCAATCCAAACTAGCAGCTGTCTATCACTGCATCAGGCGCGCCAGGCACGGAAAAATATCCACAATCCATTTCACTTTTTATTAGCGGCAGGAACCTCAGCTGTCCCCTGAATTTATGGTGTTTATTCCAATGTCTGCAAATGCAGGCTGAATTATGGGCGCTTATGAAAACATCATTTACTGCTAATCTATTTTCCCTTCTGTCATATATATATATATATATATATATATAATAGATATAGATATACACATATAGATGTGTGTGTGTGTGTGTGTGTGTGTACCCTGCTTCAGGTGTGAATGTGACTGTGGTTGCCCACACACGAACATACTCACATGCAGGGCTTGACATTAACACCCGCCACCCACCAAATGCAGGTAAAATTTAGCAGTGGCGTGTAACTCCGTCACTCTCATGAGACACTGTGAAGGGTGACCTTTTGCTTGCTTTTTCTGCAAAAAAGAAAAAAATCATTGTAGTTTACAAAAGGCATCTGAAATAAATCAATTTGACGTGATACTATATGATACTGCAACTTCCGTGATCACTGAGTGCACACTGTGTGCACATCCCATTGCCCCATCTATGGAAGACAAAATGTGACAAAATTAAATAAATAAATACCTAATGAAATAAATATATCAATTAATTATTTCCTGGCGCTTTTATTCATTGCCCAACTTATTGATTAAATTTTTGTAACATTTGGTATTCCATAACCATCTAGTCTGCTTTCTCGCATCTTGCCTGCTCAGTCAAGCTGGAAGTGTACTGATAACAAGTCGGTGAAAGTGCTGAGTGGCTGGTGACTTTGTAAAATCACTAACCTCAGTGGCTAGTGAGCCAAAAAGGTCAAGCCCTGCCACACATGTATACATGGAGTCACACACACTCTCGCTTTCTGACACAAACATAAATACATGTGTACATTCACATTTCATGAAAATAAAAGAACAATTAAAGACATTTTACTGATTGTATTCGTATTGCAAAACTTTATTTCAACTTTGAGAAAAGAATAAATAAAAAGAAAAGGAAATTTGAACATTAACAGAATACCAGAAACAGATGGCATGGGTTTAAATTACATAACATTCTAACAGCAGATATGAAAATAGTTTAGTTGGATTCTGGTAATGAGCTGTTGATTATCTAGAAGCCTTCCGCTACCTGTTATATATTGACATAGACACTGTATATGTGTGGAAATGCATAGCCCCACTCAGACACATACGTATAAGCACGCACGTACACATGTGAACATATGCATTCATGAACTCATCACAGTTGTCATTGGCTCAAGATGCCCTGTTTCCACTGATTTAATTTGTTGACAGTATAAGTGGCTCGCGGCGCTCGATTGCCCAAAACCATTTGGAGCGTCGCGAGAGGAATGTTTGCAGTTAAAGATTAAAATCAGGTCGACACTTTCAAGCGGCGAGTTGTGTTCGCTATGTCCCCCCCAGCCACGTCTCTGTGCTCGTTGGAGGCTGCTTGACTTTTCGCAGCAAAGGTTCTCATAGATCTGGGCAGATAATACCGAGTCTGCGGGCTGCTGCTGGTGCAGGTGTGGAGGATGACAGGAACTTCTTTGCACAGAGTTAGAAAGCATGAAGAGAGATCCTGCACAAATGTGTGGGTACCAAGTGCTGATTTATTATTGATCATACAAAGACAGGTTTAACATCTCTGTTCTTACATACATGACCGGAAAAGAGAATACAGCGAACACCACGCAATGCTTCCATTGAGTTGGAGTTGAGTTGTTAAACCGCAGATGGCTAGATAAGACCAACACAGCTGCTCTTCCACAGCAACAGACTCGCCGCTGTCCAGCTGATTGGCTGATAGCAGGAGGAGCGAAAAGGCAAGGCTCCTACATACAGTATCAGTAATGTGACTTGTTTTAAAGGCACAGAGCACAAATAAACAGCTGATTCCGTGTGATTTCGACTTGATTGCACACCCGTTCTGGTGGCGCGCTTTGTCTGTTTCTGCTTGGGTTGAGTTCAAGGCATCGCCTGCCAGATAACTGGATAAGACACACCCACGGCAAATTCTGAGGGAAAAAAAAACACAAATTCCCGACGTACAGAGTAGCACTAAATGTATGTGAATACATGATGTAGTCAAGATGTGAGAAACAAATTCTCAAACAGGCAACGAAATTCACCCACAGTTTATGGACTGCATTTATGTTTAAAGTTTAAAATGTTTTACAGAATTTGTGGTCTAAAAAGGGATTAGAGCAAACCAATAAAAAACCCATGCATGAGCTGTAGTCATACAGAGTCCGTCGATGACCTTTGGCTATGCCTTTATGACACAAGCCCCATGTAGGCAATCAGCAGCACCTGATGTTGATTAAGAATCAGATTCAACAGGGCAGGCCTGTACAGCGCAGATCTCAAACTCCAGTCCTATAGAGCCATGGTGTCACAGTGGTTGCAGATTTCAATGTGTCTCAGTACTTAAGCGTTATATTTATTCACTAATATATGCATGAACTGGCATTGGTCTGTACAGCTAATTAAGCAAATGAGACAGGGGTAATTGGTGGAAACAAAAACCTGAATACACAATGGCCATTCAGGAATGAAATTGCCTGGGCTTGGGCTGAAAGTCCGAGCGTCTGGTTCTCAAGGCCTAAGCCCGCTGCTGACTGAAAGGGAAACCACAAAAGACAGCGGGCGCAGTGGGATTCTGGGATTGGAAGTTTGAGATCCCTGATGCGCGGCGTGTTGGGCTGTTGCTGCGCAAGGTCCTGCAAGCCTCCCGGGATCTCAAATTCCAGTCATGGAAGCGTTGCGGTGTCTGCAGTTTTTTTAATTCTTTATTTATTTATCTATTTATTTATTTTGTGGGCTATTTCAATCAGCTGCCTGTTTAGGCCTTGAAAACCAGGTCTGTGGACTCTTTAGCACAAGGGTGGCTAATTTCGTTCCTGAAGGGGGCCAATGTGTATGCGGGTCTTTTGTTTCCACCAATTACCGCTGGCTCATTTACCTAATTAGCTGTACACACCAATGCCAGCTCAGTCATTGATTAGACAAGAGCAAAGCACCTCATACTGGGGCTCAGCATGAGCTGTCATTCACAAGTTTTGTCAATAAATGCGGCTAAAGAACAGCTTTAGCTTTAGAACATAAACTATTGTGTTGGTTTAACTGTGATGCACAGAATTTGGCGTGAAATTAAAAAAAACAGGAACAGCTCTCCGTGTCCAGTCCTGCTTTAGCTCATCAATGACTTAAAAATAAGCACATGACCCCTGAAACACACACAGATACCAGCCCACACTGGTGCCCTCCAAGATTGGAGTTTGAGATCCCTGCTCATGGAGGTAGCAGCAATATGTGACAGGAGCTCAGAGAGGGAGAACAGCCCTGTCTGCTCTACCTGCGCTCTCCCTGATTTCGCAATCTGGTATTCCTTATATTTACATCCTCTTATCTGGAGAGGCTTACATACTGTATATTTGCATAAAGTCCACTTATTTAGCCAGATATTTACAGACGCAATTCAGATCAAACACCTTCTTCAAGGGTATGCCAGCAGTGTCCCCACCTGGCCATCAAACCCACAAACCTGGGGAGTTTCAACCCCATTTTTCTATTTTGTTACACTGGTGCTCATCAGAATATAGGCAGGTCAATAAGGGCAGCTCTACTTCTCTCCAAAATAAAAAAAGAAAAAACAAACACAGACAAAGTGACTAATCATGCTCACTATCTCACTCACCAGCTGGACATAGGGGGCGACATAGCTCAGGAGGTAAGAGCGGTTGTCTGGCAGTCGGAGGGTTGGCGGTTCGAGCCCCGCCCTGGGTGTGTCGAAGTGTCCTTGAGCAAGACACCTAACCCCTAAATGCTCTGGTTAATGAGAGGCATCAATTGTAAATCGCTTTGGATAAAAGCGCTATATAAATGAAGTCCATACCATACCATACATGCTTGTTGACAGGTTTTCATATTTGGAGTGCACTACAAGCACCCTGGGTCACATTTTGTGGTCAGTGGCTGGACATATGTCTCTGTTTCCCTCAGCCCAGACATGGAGCGAGTGTTGCTGGGACAAGACAGCACCCTGTTGGGAGACTGACAGGCTTTGAAAACAAAGAAACCAGAAAAAAAGAAATAAAAACATCTGCTTGATAAATCGCCTTGTCAAATCTGTTCACTATTTATTAAATCATTCACCACCAGCACATTGGAATTAGGAGCAATTTGAGCAGAAAAATTCCAAACCGAATGACTTTCAGCTGTCTGCTCTTTCCCCAAACATGAAAAAACACTATAAATATGAATCAGCTTTAAATGAAAAGATAAAGTACATTTTCTTCACCTTGACCATGTAAAAGGGTCATTCCTGATTCAATCACAAATTGCTATGAAAGACAGCTTTGAGCTGTATTTTTTCAGCTTTTTTCTGGTTGCATAACTTTTCAAAGTTGTTTTAAAATACTGGAAAACCCTGTGTTACATTCACACAAAGAACACCCAGTCCCTTGCAGTATTCAGAGCATGTCTGAGCCTTAATGCTGTCTCATATCAGTGTGTCTGTTCTTCGTATTTGTTGAAAAGGCTATGAAGTGGCTCCTAACTCTCTGGAAGGGATCCCGTCTGATCTCTGCAATGGGCATGATGCTGGAGTAATGTGTGTGTGTCTCTGTGTGTTACCCTGCAATTCTCCATCTCCAAGTTGTCGTGCCAAATGCCACACATGTCTTTTTTCTCGCTGCATGTTCTAAATCAGAAAGAGCCATTGCGGTGTTGAGTAGGGCATTATAACCACGCACAACAGTCTATCTATTCCTGTGGGGTCACTGTAGACATTGACTTGCTGCAAACATCTGAGTACTTATACAAGTAGTGATCAACCGTGAGCATCATAAAAGCAATTAATGAAAGTAGGCTCCACTAGGTGAGAGGAAGAAATGTGATGTGGTGCAACAGTCCCCGCTGGTACACTGCACACTGATGGAGTCAGTTTATAATGTTTACAGAAATGGAAAGTCCAGGAATCAGAAAGTGATCAGCCAGCTGATTTCACAAATCTTGGTTGAAGAATTGGGCTAATTAGCCAATCTCAGTGATTGAAACAAAATACTGGGGAGGACTTTTACTTTCTGAACTTGTCATTTCCACCTCTGCAGTTTTGCAACAAATCCATACATTCACAAAAAACAACAACAGACCGGCATTTACTGAGACAAAAGCACAAATTATGGTCTGAAGTAAACAACGAGGTTGAACGCTATGTCAGTGAAAAAAAAAACAGAACTAAGCAGAGGACAGATGCTATCTGAGACTTGACGTAAGCATTTCTGAGTGCAAATATTCCTCTTGAATGAAATGGCAATCCTAAATTACACACATTTTTCAAATAGGCGTGTAAGAAACGATGAGGATATTTCCTGATAACAGCTTTGGCAGAAGTACGTGCTGCAGGCAACTGCCGCCCATAAACAAAGATGGTCACAGAGGAGTCATCAGATGGCAGACACAGTTATGTTCTGCGGCTTTTATTTCTTCTGCAGGGCAAATCAGTTACATCTGATTTAAAAGGACAGATAGGATCCGATAGGATCAGCTATTTAACTCTGAAGCTTGGTTTCAGCGATGTAATTGCATTTGTCGCAGATAATGCAACGTTACATGTTGAAAGTGTACAATGAGAACCTCAAAGACTTGATGCCAAATTCAGTTAATTTGACACGTGATGCTCACATTGCGACACTTGAAAGCTACGTTTGATCTTGCAATTTCCCCTAAGTTGACAAATTTGTGGGAGTAGCCAAGAAGTATTGTTCTAGCGGGAAGTTATGCTACATGATGCTTCTAAGGACTACTGTAGAAGACGGTGCAGGCTGTAAAACTACACAATACTGCCGCTGGATTACAGGATTGGACAAGTCCTTTACTTTCAAAATAGTTGATAATAAATATTTTTTCTCTTCTGTGCACTGAATGCACCTTGTTACAGCAAGGGGAAATTCTGCCAATCATAATCTGTACTTGATTAGTGGCAATTGATGTAGATCATTGGGGAGGGACATAAAGGCTCTATAGCCTTCTTACTGAGGGATGACTGAATTGCAGGTGGAAAAACTGCCTGAGATAAACTGGCATCCCTAATTGTGACATAGATGTGGAGGAGCAATTATGGCATCAGCATGTGCATCAAGGCAAAGCAGAGAGAAAAACATCTACTTTTCAAAGAGAGAAAGAGAGCGAGAGAGAGAGAGAGAGAGAGAGAGAGAGAGAGAGAGAGAGAGAGAGAGAGAGAGAGAGAGAGAGAGAGAGAGAGAGAGAGAGAGAGAGAGAGAGAGAGAGTCAGCTTCAGGTCAACACCTCAAGTACATCATCAATTACAATGAACTAAATTATCAAACACCTGAAGAACTCTTATTTGGACCATTGGGTTACAACTATTAAATATCTGAACAAATTGAAATACAACTGGGTCCTAAACAGAAAATATAAATTGGCAGAATATCTAGTCACCATTAAGAATTTGAAACAGAGAGAGATCCTGACCAAATACCAAGTCAGTGACCACAGTCTGGCCATTGAAAAGGACATACCAAGCTAGCCAGGGAGTACAGGATGTGCAATCAGCGCACAAGCAAACAGGTAGAGACAGAGGTTAATTTTCTTTTATATTGTACATATTACAATCCAAAAATGTAGGAAATCTTAAAAACTATAAACATTGTTTTCCCCAACATCCAAATATGAATGACAATGAAAAATTATCAATAATATTAAAAGGATCTACAGCCCCACAAGCAGCCAAATATGTAGCCACAGGATAAGGGAGATATTTATTTGTTATTTTGTTGACCTGTTTACAAAAAAGATAACATAATTTTTTTAAACCTATACTATACATATTTGCTTATATTAGAATAAATGTAATATCATTTTTGTTATGTTCTTAACACCCTAATTAATGTTTATTTTTGTTTTGTTTTACACTATGTGAATATTTTTATTATTACTATTATTATTATTATAGTTGTTGTTGTTAATATTATTATTATTATTATTATTATTATTATTATTATTATTATTAATAACCTGCAAATTGAAATAGAAATAGAAATAGAGTGAGATAGATAGAAAGAGAGAGAGAGGGAGAGAGAGAGGAAGCAGGCTTTACTTCACAATGATCTCCTTATTCAGTTTGATTGAGCATGAGTCTTTGATTCACTAGTTCCTTGCTCATAGTCTTATCTGAAAGCAGTTACAGTTAGATTGTGGTTAAATGGGAAACAAGAAATGATGAAGACCTATCATGTGTACATATGACTGTGTACTGGAATAAACAGGATAGATATTCAGAGTATCAAGATTCAAGAAACAAAACATACAAGATGTGCATGTAAGTGCAAAGATAATCAGATCATCCTTGGACAAGGCAAAGATCACACCTGTCCCTTCCACTGCCCGCATCCGAACCCTGCACCCTCGTGTCGTTTCCATGGAAACCCACACCCATGCATCAAGGGCATGACAAACTGCCAGGCTGGCACACTGTGCGAGTTGGAGGACAGTACCCCTGCTGAGTCGTGCATTCTGTTAGCATTCCTGATGCTAAAATAGATTCCTGGCAAACAACGTGGCATGCTAGCAGACTGCGCTCTGCCTACACTCTGTCAGGCTCTGTGCTCCTCAGGTTTAACAACTTTAACAACCTCTCTGAGGCGAAAACCGTCTGTCAGGCGAGCTGACTGAGGGAGAGCTGCGAGAGAAAAATATACAGAGGAGCGGGAGAGAGACACAGGGAGAGCATGAGAGAGAGAGAGGGTGACATAGTCAAGACATTTAAAATCTCCTCATATACATTCTGCATTAAGCTTTGGCAATATTGCTCAAGTTGTCCTGCCAATAAAGCAGCATTTAAATGAATGCTTTGCACTTACCAGTTGACAGTATCTAGCTTGCAAGGGGGTGCTGGGGGATCTGTTAAATGTTCAACACACTACAACTACTATGAGTGGTGATTAAGCTCTCAGAACCATGGCAAATATTCCAAAATCCTGACAGCCCTCCAGAATCCTTACAAGTATTCTCAGTGCCTAACAAACATTCCGAGAACCCTGACACCTTCCACATCCTGGTTACAAAAGCAAGACCTGTGACCCGTAGCGGGCGAGCGTTGTCTTTACAAAGAGTTCCATGCCTGTGGCCACAATTTCCACTCATTACTTCACTACTGATTGCACCCATTTTACACAGTCAGAGGCTCTCTTGGCAAAAAGCCGAGTGTGTGTGCTTCCGCGTTAACCAATACTCAAAGGGGCTATTCTCAGGAGCTTTCAGCAGGGGTCTGCGTTATGTGTGGGCACAGTTAGCACTGTTATAAATGGGCTACAGGGTGGGCAACAATTAAAGTCCAGCAGCCCACATTAACCACTTTTAAGCATTTAGAAATGCCTCTTATCCAACGGGGCTCACAAAAGACAGGAAGCCAAGTCATAACTGTCGCAACTGACTGCAATAGTCAGTGCATAAATCTAAACCAGAACACATGTACCAGTGAAGAGCAGCCACTGAGTGAAAAAAAAAAAAACAGGGCGGGGGGCGGTTGGTCATTGTCAGTTGAGCATTATTGGTTCAGAATTATGAGCGGAGCATGTGACACACCCCACACTCTCATTGACTGAAGCTCTGCCTCCACCATCCAGGAAAGCCATTCTTCTGTCATGCACCCAAGTCTGTTCCCTGTTCCATAGCAAAGCTGCATTTTGTGATAGACCGTGTTGGGCGCTATGTCAAAAGCACAACAAGCAGACTGCCAATGGTGCCATCAACTAGAGAACAGTGGCACTAGAAAGGTATATCAGTAGAAGCCAGAGAGCACTGTGATGTCATTAAAAACCTAGAAACAATGGCATCATCAAAGACCTCAGAACAGTGAGAAACAAACAGAGAACAGTACCATTATAACAGACTCATGCCAGTGACATCATCAGAGGGATGATGTCACAAAAGGCCCATCATTCTACCTGAGATGTTAAGCATCCCAATGAGCCAGTCCCTCCTGGTTCTGCCCAGGTGAGCAGAGAAACAGGAACTCTGCAGTGCTTCCTACAGGATGCTGCTGAGATTGCATCTCTTTTTCTCCAGACTGAGTAAAAAAGCAAGAGGGGAAAAAGACTTACCCAAATGATTTAGATTGCGGAATAACGGTCCATTAAGGATGACAATTGCATTCTGTTAACAGCAGCTTTGAAGCCTTTAGCTGCAAAAAAAAAGCCAATTCATTAAGGTACTAAGATGGAGAAATACTTGCCATTTACAGCGATGTAATGACTCTCAATTAATGAGACAATGGCTTTTAATGCCATAAACGATAAAAACCTGTGTCTCTATCTTTTTGTATTGCCAAGATTTAATATAGACTGCCACAGCTCCAGTGGCTATGGTAATAATGTGCCTAGGCACAGAGAGACCTTATGGGCCATTGAGTAAAAAAGGCTGAGAAGGTAAAACCTAAAGAGGAATAAATGAACAGATTTCTCTCAGCACTGCGTTAAGGTGGGAATTTTACTGTAAAATGTACAGCACAGGGTGAATATGCAGGGATCTCGAACACAAACCCTGGACAGCCAATACCGTGTCTTCTTATTTTCGGTGTGTTTCAGCACTTCAAATTCTGATTGGCTCGAGGGTCCCCACACTTGTTCATGACACCCAAAACTGGCTGCTGACCGAAAGGAAACCACAAAAACCTCCAGGCCTCCAGGACTTCCTGCATGCACATGGTGCGACAGATACATTTACCCTTCACCCTTGTTTGCAACTGACTACCTCTCTCCTTGGTGCCTCCTCCCCACAGGACAAATTTACTGTTTATTTCTGTTTATCTTTAGCTTTTTGTTTCAGGAATTCACTGCTTCTGCATCTGTTTTCCCTTCTATTATGTGCTTACAATACTAGTGCTATTGTTTTTGTTTGTTTGTTTGTTTTTCTTTTACATTTAAATCTGGCAATGACATCCAAACCAGGTGGAAAGACTCTGTACAAATTTTCAGTACCTCTGTACCTTTCTCCTATTCAGAAGTGAAAATTATTTTTAGACACAGCCAGGAAAAAAAAAAGGCAGCTCAAATATTGCCTACCTTTTAGAACAGTGTAGGGGAAAAAACAACGGCCTTGTGTGCACTTTTCCTGAAGTTAGGAATATGATATCCAGAGAACATATAAATAATAATAAATGGGACAATGAGCTCAGATAAAATAGCTTTTCTGGGTGTGTCACAGCCCTGTAGCTGTGCAATCATGCCGGATAAATGAGTTTTTATAGATTGATATCACAAACTGTTGATAATGACGCGGGGTCAGTGAGCACAGCCAAATACAGCGTCTTCTAAGGGAGTCAGAAATATTATACAGCTGACTGATCCATATTTCATGCTTTATTTATTTATTCATGATTAAGGTGCCATAAATCAAAGAGGCAGGTTTTTCGCTACGCTTCGGCTTTAACGAGAACAACTTTTATTAGAGGAGCAATCGCACCTGTTGAGAGCCTTTGCATGCCTCAGCTGGAAATGAGCTGGCAGGGGCTGGAAGTTCCTGCTGTCTGTGCAGCAGCGGGACCTGTGCCACCGTCTGAAAAGGCTTTGAAATCCCCCTGCAAGCCCGGCTCGACTGATACGGCGCACCTGAAACCAGAAAACCGAGAGGAATCGCACCTCCAGATCTGACCGGCGGATTTATGTGACTGGACTTCGTAATGATGCTGGAGCAGAAACTTCAGACGAAGGCCTCACAGTCAGGCTGAACGGCACATGTACACGGAAAGGTAGGCGCGTGCACACACCGCACGTGCACCCACAAACAAACAAACAAACGTGCAAACGCATCGCAAAATCACACACATTGTACCCACATTGCACATATGCACACACACACCGGCACACTAAGCAAAGCCCCTCAACACACACACAAGCACATATTCCACATTACACAAATAATCCCTCCACACACACATTATACAAACACCCTCCCAACACACAAACAATTATGCAAACATCCCCATCAGCACGTACACCCACACACACATACACACACACACACACAGTATTGAACTACTTTGTAGAGAAGCCTCCATCGGTTGCAATTGTGATTAAGAGATGCGGGTGGTAGCTCCATCTCCAACTGTTAAAGACTGGCCACAAACTACACTACAGACAGAGACATCTGTGGATCTGAAAGCTGGCTGGCTAGAGAAGGGGAGGGCATTAAAACTGATTTCACGCACAGCACGTACAGTTATGTCATCTCAAACTCCACACAGCTCCCCTTTGCTTCAGTGGCTTCTCGGTGGCAAAGTTAAACATATGATTCCTTGTAAAGTAAGAAGAATTACAGCTAATATCATGATTTAACACTGTTTTTGTGGGATAGTGTAACTTTCAGGCTTTGTGCGACATAACGCTCTGGTACATTTTCCAATAAAAGGATATTAAAGCTACTGGCATTCTTGATTATCAAGATTTTGTGAAAATGGAAGGTTTTGCTGATATTTTAAATATTTAACAACATACACAACACATTGAATAATATACAAAAATATATCAGATTATAATTGGCAATGCATTAATTTAAAAAAATTGCAAATGTATTGCTATATGTTGTAAATGCATTTTGAGTACATCATGAGTGCCTCCATACATTCAGAATTGTATATATTTATTTATATTGTGTAAGGGGGGGGGGGGGGGTGGGGGGGGGGGGACTGGTGCTTCTGAATTATATTAATGATGCAGTGCATTTAGTTCCAGGATAGTGAGTGGCTGTGTAGTGGCAGTGTCATCAGCAGGGGAGGTGCAAGGGATTGTATCTGTGAGATCCCTGGGCAGAGTTTGACCTGCAAGACAGAGAGGAATTTCCAAGTCCCAAACTGTATGTCTGAAACCAGTCTGTTGCCCACAGCTTGGCGGGTTGTCTGTGAATGAGTCTGGCCTTCCTTGTCTGTGGGGCTGAGTGGATTCCACAGGCTCAAATTAGACACCTTGGCAGTGTATTGATGTCATTCATTAGCGGTGAATTCAAGTGTCCATTGCTCCTCGGTGCTCAGTTGCTAAGGACAACAAGGCAGTGGCAACCAAGCCCAGATAACACCCATCTCCTTTATATTCCTAATCAAAAAAAAATAAGTGTTAACAAGCTGTTGCTGCTACAACGGCTACAAGCTTAATTATTTAACTCAGCAGATTAATTGTGTAAGCCGTGCTCCAGACGTTTCCCTCCTTGCCATCGAATGGTGTGGGTTTGCAGTGATATCGTTTTGTCTCCCAGATCACTTCAGCAACAGATGCTACAGCGCAGCCATGAATATTCCAGTGGAAGTAACCGCGGCGTGCTCTCGGCTAACCGCGGACCGAGCCTGGAGCACCGCCGCCCTCAGAAAAAATATTCCCGCCGAGATACTCAATATTCTCTCTCTGCTAAAGCTCTCTCTGGTTCTGAAATTGAAACAGTAAATTCCATGACCCCCCCTGTTCCAATGGAACTGAAGGGGCGAAAAAAAGCTTTTGATCTCTCCACCTTGCTTGATCTCCCCATCCTCTGAACATGCAGTCTGAACGGGCGGCGTCACTGTACGCCCCGATACGCGCTCTGCACTGATCGTCCTCTCATCTCCATTCAGACTCTGGTTAGTAACCATCAGCAACAACAACCCCAGTCAAACTGATGCTAGTCAGGGCTCTCCTCCCCCCCCCCCCCCTTTGCCATGTGTAATACATTATCCCAGAGCAGTGATAGGGACACTGTGCCACAGAAGGTGAAGTCTGTAATGTTTTCCATTAAACCTTGACCAAGTGTAAATCCAGGGCAGGGACAGGGACGCTGTGCAGCAGGAGTTGAGGTCTTTAGAATAAGATGTTAAATTCGGCGAAGTATAACCCAGAGCTTCGGGGAACAGATGGGTAAATTGTGCTACAGGAGGTTCTGTCCAGAAAAGGGGCTTGTTTATTGTACCCTCAACAGGCTATGGCACTCTCCACAGAACAAAGAGAGCACTGCCTACCAGTGCACTGCATAGCTATGAGGCTTTCCTGCAAGCACCTTTGAACATTTTTGCAACAGAGCCAGTGAAAGAGAGAAAAAAACATAAATAGAAGTGGTCAGGAACAGAAAATGAAATGGACAAGCAACCAAACCAAACTCCTCCCCGTCATTTTGGCAGTCTGCTCACTTTGGACAGAAAGTTGGACTAGCTTCAAGCAAATGTCAGCTAACAGGCATGAGCAGAATGGACGCACAATTTGCTGAGACTGGAGCAAACTGAGAATGACTGAAACTGTATTGATATATGCTAGGGCACTTTATCACACAAAGGCACACAAAGGTTCAGGAAGGGGTGTGGGCAGGGTTATTGGAGGTGGAAGGTTAGCGAAAGTGCTATTCATACTTATAAGCTAACCAAAATTTATGTAACAGTATTGAACTCCTGTCTGCCTCATTTGTGTTTTTTTAACTCTGGAGAATTGAATCACTGCAACATTGATTTTTATCAGATATGAATGATGGGGGCTGTGGAACAGTTCATCCTATTGAGGCACTGTTTGAGTGTGTGGATGGGCCCCACTGTCTGGTATTAAATCCAGACTGTGCCAGTGCAAGTGCCAGTGGTGCCTGGCAAGCCTAGTGGGGACCCATAACTGGCCATAGCATTGCCCAGGGAGCAGAGGGGGAAAACCCAGGTTTAGAAATTAAAAGTCCTCCCCAGTATTTCATCCAATCACCCTGATTTGCTAATTAGCACATTTATTCAGCCAGAAATTTGAACTAATTAGTGAATCAGTTGGCAGAGTTCATGGGTTGAAGAAATGCATGATAGGACTTTTTACTGACCTCTGGATTTCCACCTCTGCCAAGGAGTGACAATTTTGGCTGACTGGCGTGACCTTGTCCCATTGCTCACTAGCAACCCCTACTGGACAGTCTTTAAAAAGCATTTAAAAAAACAAGCCATCAACATTTAAGTTCTGGACCTGTGGCATGCCCCTACGTCTGGAACATCAAACACCTCAAATCACCCCCTTGACACTTCTGACCAAAAATATAGCTCCATATCTCCCCCACATCTGTGCCTGCAAACCAGTGGGTAAATAGTTTTGTGACAACGAAGAGAATCGCGAAAGTCTACTCCCATGCTAACACATTTCAGGGAGGGTGTTAGACTTTATTATCTGAGTACTGCTTACCCAATCATCCAGTTGCTTAAATGAGCAAATACATTTAATTTAATCAAGTCTCATTTTCTTCCTATTGTACTTTCCTCTCCAGATGACTCACCATCATCCCAAACAACAAAATTGGCATTCAAAGATCTGAAGCATATCCTGAATAGGAGAAGAAAAGAAGCAAAACAGGGAAGTTAAGCATATTGTCAGAAAGGAAAAAATACAGTGAGTTCCACAATTTCTCGGACAAAGACATTATTATTATTATTATTATTATTATTTTATTTTATTTTATTTTTTATTTTTTTAAATTAATTAATTAATTAATTTTTTTTGCAGTGTACGCCACAATTTTAGATTTGGAATCACAAAATTCATGTGGTGTTTAAGTACATATTCTCACTTCTTTATTCAAGGGTATTTTTTATTCATTTTGGTTTCACCGGGTAGAAATGACAGTGCTTTTATACATATTTTCCTATTTCAGGACACCATAATGTTTGGGCCAAATGGCTTCACAGGTGCTTCTTATCAGGTGTGTTGAATTGCTTCCTTAGTGCAAGTGTAAGACAGCTTTCAGTAACTAATCTTTTTATTGCCTTTAGAACCCGTTATTGGTGTTTGTCAATATGAGCACCAACGTTGTGCCAATGAAAGTCAGGGAAGCCATTATGAGACTGAGAAATAAGAAAAACAGTCAGAGGTATAGGCCAAACCAAAATAAACTGTTTGAATCATCATTATGAAGAAAGCCAGCGCTGGTGAGCTTTTTAATAGCAAAGGGCCTGTCTCTATAGTCGATGACTGAAGCATTCTCACCATAATGAAGAAAAACCCCAAAACATCTCTCAGACAGATCAGAAACACTCTTCAGGAGGTATGTGTGGATGTGTCAGTGACTACCGAGGCTATACTGCAAGATGCACTAGTTAGCTGTCAAATCAGGAGGGCCAGGTTACAGTTTTGCTTAGAAAGAGCCTGCAAAAATGTCTTGTGGACACATGAGACCAAGATTCACTTGCATCACAGTGGTGGGAAGTGCAAACTGTAGAGGCAAAAAGGAACTGGCCAAGATCCAAAGCATCCCCGTCATCTGTGAAACATTGTGGTGGGGGTTTTGATGGTGATGTTATGGTTTGGGCATGTATGGCTGCCACAGGTACTGACTCACTTGTCTTCATTGATGATATAACTACTGAGGGCAACATCTTATCTACTGATGGTCAACCAAATTCCTCCAGAATCATTGGATGGTGCTTCATCTTACAGCAAGACAATGCTCCAAACATACTGCTAAAGCACATAACATGCAGGAGCTGAAAATGCCTGCACTACAGACATGGCAGAGCACTGCCAGAGTTTTACACAGTGCCTGGTGATCTCTATGGGTCACAGACTTCAAGTAGACATTGCATGCAAAGGATATGTATCAAAGTACTAAACATGACTACTTTCATTTACATTAATATTAATATGTCCCAAACATTATGGTGCAGTAAAATAGGGGGGGTATGTATAAAAGGTGGTGTAATTTCTACATGGTGAAACTAAAGTCTATGAAAATACACTAAATTAATAAAAGCTGAAAATGTGCACTTTGTGAACCACATGTGAATTGTTTGATTGCAAATCTAAAATTGTGGAGTACAGAGCCAAATCAAGAAAAAAATGTCTTTGTCCTAAACATGTTAGAGCCAACAGAGTTCACTTGTAACTCCATTGGCTCTATCAGCAGGTCATGAAAAGCAGGTCTTCTGTTAACAGTTCTCAAGTTTGAGGGAGGTTTATCAGCATAAATGGAGTGTGAGATGCATCTCTACTTAATAAATGAAACATTTTTGAAAAGCATGACTTCCTCCTAGGCAGCAAGCTTTAAAAGTCATTAGCTCTGGAAAATGCTATCAAAATTATTGTCGGAATGCTTGGGTTGGCTCTTAAATCAACTGGGCCAAATAAATCATGTGGTCCTGATGGTATTTAGTTTCGGAAAATGAAAAATTATGTGCTGAACAGCTGAGCGGTATACTGTATACCGATTTTTATTCCAAAGCTCGTAGCAACCAGGCATGGTCCCTGACGCATTGATTAAAAACACTACACTTTCAATAAAAAGAAAAAAACCCAAGCAACTAATAACATGCAGTCAAACAGTCTTACTGAAAAGCAAGTTTCCACCTAGAATTCTGAAACCAGAAACAGCATTCATTAATGGAAGTTTCCTGGCATCAAACTTACATTGACATTAATCTTCTCTGTGTTCTTTTCCCCACTATCAGCAGTAAACAATCACGCAGATTATCATTTGGTCAAGTGAGATCACGTGACTTCCTTGATTCCTTGACATATTTCACGGACTACCACTTCCTTGATTGGTTATGCCAGACATATTCCAGAACTATGTTCCGGACCGAAATGAAAACAAAGCGATAACATTTGTGGCAACACAAGAAGGTTGATGTGGACACATACCAAATATCGTTGCGTGGTGTTTGAAAAATCTGATGAAAATAAGGATAATATTGTTAAAATGGTTCAACATTTTATGCATTGTAAGGGATTACAATGACCTGGGAGTGAATGAGAACATTTTGCAAAACTCTTTACTTGTGTACATGGTCATTGTCATTTACATGTTGGTATCAAAATATAATTTTCACAAACAAAATTACCCTCCAGAGCTCAGTGATCATGGGGACCCACAAAAAGTGCAAATGAAGCCTAGTCAGTTTTGGATCATAGGGCCCATATTATCTAGGCATGAATTTGAAATTTTGTCTTTGTTTATGCTATCACAAATGTTAATGAATTAATTACAATAAATTATCATTTATTCTCGAGACTATGCATAATAATATCATGACTCCAGGATTTTTTTATTGTATCATGATTACCAGCTACATGTTACATTAACATTTTTACAAAGGGGAATATTATTTCATGTTCAAACCTTATAGGATAATATGACCTCCTTTATGGAAACTTTGCTAGAGCACAAAATGCAAAGTAGATTTCTACCTCTCTCATCCCCCAACGAGCAGTTAAAAAATTGTATAAACATGTATAAGGATTGAAACTGTTCTGAAGGTGAAGGTCGACCCTACTTCTTATTACTTACTTGATATTCATATGTTGTTAGGTGTTTCCATTATTTTGTCCAACTGCCGTAAATATGTCTATAAGGATTTTCAATGACAGACAAATGATTAAAATTCCATCCGCATCTATTATTAATGTGTGTACGGTAGGCAGGGGTGTTTAACTATAAAACAGCATAATTTTGAATTTTTTGAACTATTTGAAAACAAAAATTACCATGAAGGTGAAATATACAAATATACAAAAGGCATGCTTTACACAACACAATGAATTAGGGAAGAAAAAGGCTATTTGCATCTCTGCGCACTCAGTACAAATCTTTTGTCAACAAAAGCAGCTGTCATGATATTGCTTCATTAGTTGTTTATTGAAATGTACTTTCATTCTGAATAAGTAGGAGTTGTCTCGTACTGAATAAAAATGAAAACAATCTTTAAGGCTAATAAGCACAATTTCTGCTATTCAGTACGGCAAAAAGTCCTATACGGGCAGCGGTAATACATTAATTGGCTTTAGCCTACAGTGCAGAGGAATGCATTTTACAACAAGACAGTAAAACAAAAATTTGCTGATCGTGTTGAGTACATCTTCAGGCCCGCAGAAAATGGGGGACGGAGCACCGCTTGGATACACCATAAAGATATCATCGGATAATGATAGAAGATTCTCTTTGGCATTGGGGTAATAACACATAGAAAAAAACAAGGCACTCTTCGATGGAGCACACATAAAATGTTTTCATTCCACAGCAGATTTGAATGAATGATTATAAAAAATACAACACAGTTTGGCAAAGCCATTAGGGCATAAAAGATGCAATAAAAAAACATTATATATGAACTTGGTACCAATAATTATCAGCTGATGTACGTGTGGGCACCTGCAATAGGCCATAGAAACAGAGTTCATAAAATTTTTGATGGGGGGGAAAAAGAGGAAAACATAATAAAAGTAAGGAATTCATAAAAATATACATTTAAACACGCTAATAGATACTATCCTGTGCCCATCAGTCAAAGCTTGTAAAGAAAGAAGGTGCTCTCAGTATGGAATAGTGCTTAAAGACAAAAAACATACCTGGACACTTCACAGAGACAACCAAAAGTAGACACTGGAGCACTCATATAAAATAAATCATGTTTATTTAAATAAGACTGTCTGTTTAGCTTCTTCCTCAGAGTCAACAGGTAAACTGGACAAGGGATGAGGTATATGTGTTCTCCCATGTGTCGACATAGCATGTCTATCTGGCATGTGAATAACAATGACATATGAAAAAACATACATGTTTACACATATACATACATACATCCATAAGCTATACACATATATTATTAATTATACATATACTTTATACTACCAAGAATGAACATAAATGTCTGAAAAAAATGGTAGTGTCAACATATTGTGGTCACCTTTGTTGTACCAGCCCTGCAGAACCTTGGACAGCGCCAGCGAGATAAGGCTGGTTTTCAGCACCAGCGCTCCCTGCTCAAACCTGGACAGCGCCAGGCCACAATCAGGTCATCAGCAGCATGCCCGGAATGCACCACACCTGTCAGCACTTAGCCTGATTGGCTGCTGGCCTTATACAGGCCTCACCGCCTCACTCCAAGGGAGAGCTGGGCTTCCCTATTGCAGAGACTTTCTGTGTTGTTCTGACTCTCCCTACAGACATGGCCCTCCTCATGGCCTGAACCCTGAACCCTGAACCCTGAACCCTGTATCCCAAGACATACCCTCCTACCCCTGCCTGCCCTTGTACAGCCTTACTCCCCATTATTAACTTTGAGTTTGCGAAAGCCTTGTTTGTGTCATTTAATGTAATCCTGCTTGTGTTTTCTAAATAAAAGCACCTTCACTGCCACTTTTTCCGCACTGTTTGTCTCATCTGTGCCACGTTCCTGTAGCAGTATGCTACAAGATCTAATATATACAGTTTTGCATTATGTTATTAATCACAAAAGGCATACAAAATGAGGGAAAACCTTTGTCTGACGTGTGCATAACCATGACGATTTTGCTCCCAGTAATAGCACACAAAGATGTACAAACAAATCAGGGTACCATCTGCAGTTATTAAACACAGAATAAGGCATATGGAATCACAAAAAAAAAACATGAGAAATAAGGCTGCATTTAGAGTAAAGATCCAGAAGGCCTACCTGCATTGAAGCATATTTATAATATCACTCCATCTTGGAGGCAGTGAGATCTTTTCTATGCCCCAAAACATTAAAGTGCTCATTGATCCATGGTTTGCCTCCAGGTAGTGTTGTGCAATGGCATAATCCATGTTTTTTATTGAGTATTGCAGCCTTCTGCCAATATAGATGAGGCCACAAGGACATTCTATCATGTAAATGACGTGAGCTGCAGTTGATGAACTTGTATTTTGTACCATTCAGACGGTAATGAAAATATTTTGTGTTAGTGGAATTAGAACAATGTGCGCTGTGGGCACATCAATAAAAACTAGTAGGGGTGTTTGGCAGCCAATGTGCAGGCATTTTCAGGGGCATTACACTCTTCATGACATTATTGTTAATGTTGTAAGGGCTTCTGAAACATATCTGGAGGGAGTTGAATGTGACATCTTGAAGAGACAGGTCACTATTTAGGACATGCCAGAGTTTAAGAATAATATGCTTGATTTGTCCTGCAATTGGATTAAACTAGGTGGAAGAACAAATAGGCTGCGGGGCTATATCGCTTGTGTTTTTGGATCTTTTAGAAAGAAACAATGTCCAGTTTATGTGTTGAACTCGAGTATCTGCCATATCAAAAATTGCTTTGCTTGTTTCGGTGGCTAGGTAGCCTTAGATTTCCTCTTCAGCGTATGAAATGTACGCTCAGCTGGATTCAGATCAGATTATTGACTTGGCCAGTGAAAAATCTTAGAATCTCTGTAGAAGCAGAGATAAACTTCCATGCTTTTTATAGGTATCCAAGAGCTGAACTGAATAACATCCTTACATATTCATGTTTGATCTGGTTTGAAAGAAAGTTAATTCAGGAATCTTTTGATGATAATAGCATAGTGCTTAGCCTGCTTCCAACGACACAGGTTTACTTTGATCAACAAGCACACGATCAGCTTTTAGGTAGGCCAGTCCTTGTCATAAATTAGTCTGACCCCCCTTCCCTTCTCTCCTACACTTTAACTCGGCATCAGCCAATCAGGGCAAACGTCCTCGAGCCATGCTGGGTAAGGTATTTAAGATGGCCACAGGAAAAAGTCTGTGTGATGCGATTGGTTTTGGAGCCTTGGAGAATAAGAGTTTTTCACTTTTATTTCAGTGGTGGTTCCTTGGTTGTGTGTTTTTGGCTGGTTTTCTTTCATCCTGTGGCATTTAAACTGGAAGTAGGTAACACTTTGGCAAGGTCTTGCTTATCCATCTCTCTCTCTTTTCTGGTATTTTAAAATTAATTGTTCAATGTTTTGTCTAATGTCTTCTGTTTTGTAATTTAGAAGTAGTGAGCCTGCATTCAAAAAAGAATGCATGATTTCAATTCATTAATCTAACTCACTGCTTCATATTGAATGAATCCTTGCCTACAATAGGTGCTCAAAAAAGTATATATATATATATATATATATATATATATATACACTCACTGGCCACTTTATTAGGTGACAGGAGTGGCCCCCGGTGTGGTCTTCTGCTGCTGTAGCCCATCTGCTTCAAGGTTCGACGTGCTGTGTGTTCACAGATGCTCTTCTGCATACCTCGGTTGTAACGAGTGGTCATTTGTGTTACTCTTGCCTTTCTATCAGCTCGAACCAGTCTGGCCATTCTCCTCTGATATCTGCCATCAACAAGGCATTTTCTCCCAGAGAACTGCCGCTCACTGAATATTCTCTCTTTTTCAGACCATTCTCTGTAAACCCTAGAGATGCTTGTGTGTGAAAATCCCAGTAGATCAGCAGTTTCTGAAATACTCAAACCAGCCCGTCTGGCACCAACAACCATGCCACGTTCAAAGTCACTTAAATCACCTTTCTTCCCCATTCTGATGCTTGGTTTGAACTTCAGCAGATCGTCTTGACCATGTCTACATGCCTAAATGCATTTAGTTGCTGCCACGTGATTGGCTGATTAGATATTTGCGTTAATGGGTGCAGTTTGCAGTTGAACAGGTGGACCTAATGAAGTGGCCGGTGAGTGTATATGTATATATATATATATATACACACACATATATCCAGCACATACATACATACTTTACATATATTAAAAAATATTGTTCTTAGTATAAGAAAAAGCAACAGAAGTGAGTATACAAGAAAACGGTTATAAAGATTTTGTCTAGATCAGCTACATAAAATAATTTGGATAATACGAGTTAAACTACTTTAAAAAAGGCATAAAAATAGTAAAGTTACACAAAAAATTTGTCATTCTCAATGAATAAGTGTAATTTCCTTTATTTTCTGTCCATGACTACTCTACACTACTCAGCACTTCACACAAGTTATCTATGATGATGTCATTATTTTAAACAGGTTATAATTCATATCCTCTACATGTGAATTATAATTCACATGTCCACACAAATCATATGTGATGCGCTACATGTACACTCTAGCAAACCTTCACAGTTGCAGAAAAGTCCGCCCTGAATGATTTTTATTTTATTTTATTCTTTTTTGTCCCATCTAAACAAAATGGCCTGTAGAGACCTTTGCTTCTGTTTTGACTTTAAATGAACTCTGCTGCTCATCTCAACACAAATAAAATATCTTGTGTTCTGATATGAACTCTGGAACCTGCATTTTCTCTCAAAATGCCCCACCGCTGACATATGCCTGACCCCACCTGAACAACACACACACACACACACACACACATACACACACACACACACACACACGCACACGCACACGCACGCGCACGCACACGCACACGCACACGCACACGCACACGCACACGCACACACACACATGCAGTGGCAAACCAGAAAATTCCACAGCCTAACCCCTTGGTGCATCAACTGCAATCGAATGGATTTACTTCCAACCAATCCAGTATCGTGGAAAATATCATCTCAAGGACCACAGAGCCCACACGTGGAGTGCCATTTCTTTTTGGCCTCTTGTCATCAGTTAAAACGTCGCAGAGACTGCAAGAACTGTCGACTGGGACATGCTCTGTGCATCCGACAGCTTTTGCCCCAGGGCTAGTGGGGCTTCTCAGGGCTTAGTCCAAGTGCAGATCAAGTTATCCTGGCCACTTTGCACTTCGGCTCTGAAGTACAGTAAAAAAATTGTTCTTTGCTTTATTACATTTTTGGAGTGACTTTGTGACCTCTCCATCCAAAGTTTCCCATTTTTCCAAGACTGGTGACAGATGCACTACTGTTTTTTTCAGGGAGCGAGGGAAGAGGCGGGGCATTGGGGAGGTGGAGCCATCAGAGCGGTGGCTCACCATCGAAAAACCTTGGCAAAAGAGTGCAGGCAGTCGTTGCACTTCTCAGTTACCAGAGCAACATATTAACACACATACACTATAACAGTGATTCCCAACCCACTTCCTGGAGATCTACCGTCCTGGAGGTTTTCAATTCAACCCTAATTTGGTGCACCTGATTCTACCAATTAACAGCTCAACACGATCGCCAGTTGTTGAATGAGGTGTGCTTTGTGAGAGTTTGAGCGAAAACCTACAGGGTGGTAAATCTCCAGGAACAGAGTGGTGGCCAACTAAACAGGGCATGAACCCAGAAGTAGCATAAGAAATTACGGCATCTCAAGCTCCTTATTATACAGTAATTAGATTGTCTTCTTTGTCATAATTGATTGAAAAAGTGAGCATTACTCAGAAAGTTGTAACACTTTCCATTGATTAAAAAATGGAAATATACCTATCCATCTACAAGTGCCTGACGGGTACATTTAAGATCAGCGAGACGGGGGCAAGATTCCATGAGATAATCGTTCATTAAAACATAATTTAGGATAATTCAGTAAAACACGCTTTAATGCATGTCTTGACACACTGACAGATGCATTTATTCTTTCACAGTCATAGAAGCAGTTTGAGTTCAGCTGGGTAGTCAGAAGAGGCTTGTGCATCACCAGACTGCTTCTCCCCTTGCAATGTTCTTTCACTGATGCTATGCTTTATGACACCACAAGAACCAGCTTTCTTTTAACTCGTAGTCTGCCCCCTGTTTCTTTCTAATGCACAGGCATCAAACGCCAGTCCTGGAGGCCCATGGTGTCTGCTAGTTCCCGGAGTATTTTTTGCACCAGTGCTTCATTCGAGTCATTGATTGGATACCAGTGGTTCATTCAAGTCATTGATTGGCTACCAGTGGTTCACTCAAGTCATTGATTGGCTATGGAATCCACCTTGCTCTCAAAGACCTCTGGAAGTCACATTCAAATTCTAAAAAACAGACTGGACTCCAAAATGCTGGTGTGATTCATTATCTTGAGGAATGTTTTAGTGACAGGTAGAGATGCTGAAGCGGGAAAAATAATCATTGCTGGAGCTATTGTAGCACAGCACGCTGTCGCAACACTCCAATGCTCCATTATAAACCTATATTATTTCCATGAAATCTGTCCTCCATTTCAAATGCAGGTGTTCACGGCTTGCTAGCTATGCATTCAAATCTGCATTCACACACTAGCACCTTGTAGATTGCGTACATATACACACCGCACTGTGCAAGCACGCATGCAACAAGCAATGCACAAGCAAGTGCCTGCGCAAGTCACATTATTTTTTAAAGTTCTCTTAAAGTTCCCCCTTGGTTGGGTCTCTTCCCAGGGCTGGTTCGAAGCATGGGCTAACAAGGGTGGTCAGGGGAAAAATAGAAATAAAAATATCCCCCAGTCTGCGATTGCAATCTCCGCCCCTCCCCCTCGACCCCCACCCTGTCTGCGATCACAACCCCTTTCCCCAATAACCCCACCCCCCAACCTGGGTTCTGGAATCGTAATTCCCTACCAACCTAGGGCCGGGCCTGTCTGTCCCATGCTTCTTTCCCGATTTTTCACTGTGTACAGTTATACAGCAGGATAGCTACCGCCTCCACAATTGCACTAATAAAACCAGAATTCAGACAGAACTGCCATGTGTTTGAGAGACCAGACTAGATAATATAATAGGAGCACCCCGCGTCCTCTCCCCATATCCCACCAACAGGCGCACCCCCAAACCCAGAGGCTGTTTACAGGCATCCCGCAGGATTAACACTGTGTGAAAAGCAGATCTAATAATGACTCACGGATAAAGAGAGCTCCAAATCTCCACTGTAACGGACGCTTATCATCAAAAAGTGTTTCGGTAAATCGATTGCCTCACACGGGCTCTTTCTCCTGCAGCCAAAAAACAGATGACTCCTCCTGTCCGTCCTTCACTTTTTTCTTTCCTACCCAGATAAGCCGAACCCTTCTCAAATTCCTCCTACTCCTCCTACTCCTTTTTCACCTTAACTGGCTCTTCATGGCATATTTGTATGTACTGTATCATGGTTTTCAACATAAGACCCTATGAGTCACCTATAACCTCCACTACTTTTGATTTAAGTCCCTGAACCCCTGGCTCAAAATCGTTTTATAACATGAGAAATCCCATCATAAAATAGAAACATGTACTTCCATATAACAGGCCTGTGTACGTAACACGTCCATTCGGAAACAGCCGATACTCATCAGCAGTACAGCACCCAAGTATTGTCCCTTTAGTGGCCTCAAAGTCTTGGAAATGATGTCAAGTTATGGAGAGGAGGGATCTGTCCCTGGTGCTGAAAATAAAATGTGGTCCTGTGTTCTGTCCGTGGACTCGAACAGCCTGCAGTGTCCACTTCTCTGGAAAAAAAAGCAGGAACCATCTGTGTCGCTCATCACAACGGCCAAGTCTTTTCCCTGGACCTGGTTGTGGGCGGTGACCGTGTTGCGTGTGACGGTGTGACAGAACACTGGCACACTCATCGTGCTCCCTTGCCTGACCCCGCCTCTAACCAAGAGGCTGACATTTGACCCCTTCACTAGGAAGACAATGTAACCAGTCGCTAATCAGCGTGCTCTTTTATCAGGCCCATTGGCCGGAAAGCAAAGGTGCACATCACAGCGGCAGAGACAGAGAGACACGGCTCGGCGCCTTCGAAAAAAGCACAGGAACAAAGGGGCGGAACCGCGCTCTGCGGGAGGAATCTTATTATGATGTCACAGTGCCAAGCATCGATTACCAGCACAGCCCCCCCCCCCCCAATTACCACGGTGAGGCACCGGAGCAGGGAACGTCTTCCGGGGAAAGACTGGCTGGAGGCAGCTCAGAACTCACCCAATCAAACTCTGAGCTGTCACCGCGGCGCGCTCCCCCAGGAAAGTCGCGCGGAAAAGGCCGCTTCTGGGATTTTAGTTTCGTTTTTTTTTTTGTGTTTTTTTTCCAGTTTTGACAAATTAGCTCTGGGTGTGTTTACAGACTCCCCCCTTCAAATCGCTTCTGATACTGCCAAAAAGGGAAGGTGGTAGAATCAGCTGCACTTTAGCAAATGGATTTGAAACCTTCTGTTCTGCGAAGACAGGCAAAGCACCCAGAGGCAAAGTAGCAGCTGCCACTGAGCGTTATCAAACCGTGTAATTATCAAATATCTTTTCATTATCAATCACTTTTTAATGATAAAATATCATTTATCAAATAAAAACATTGTATTTATCAATCACATTTTAATCACCAGTTTATCATCAGTTTATTGGTAAAATATTTCCCAGACTCACCTTTTCAACTGGTCTGTTTATAATTTTTTATTTTTTTAATGTAATCATGACAGTCTGTTCATGACAGTCGTTTCTGGACAGACACCCACACATACACACACACACACAAGCACACAGGCAAATGCACACACACACACCACATGAAGTCTCACAGACAGACAACACTCTTCACATAAAAAGCTCCAAAAAACCTTAAATGACTCACAGGGAGCAAGCCTTTTTGAGGGAAATTGAGAAAATTGGTGTAAGCTACCTGTTTATTTCGTTGTTCTTCAGGCTGGCAGATCTCTGGGCGATTCTGCTGCCTGGAAAAAGCATCTTTTTATTTCGTAGTTTATTTCTTTTTATATGGAGGGTTAATGGGATGTGAGCTCGGGTGTGAGGGGCGGACAGTGCATGCTCTCGGTTTGTGGACTTGTTCAATCTGAGCTGGGTTGATGAATCGGCATTGTGGCAAAGAAACGTTGGCAGCTTCCATCTCACCCAGCTTGAGTGACTCAAGTGAAGGTTTGGCAGCTGACAGCTGAGTCACAGCTGTTGTATATAACAGGGTCTGAGTTCAGTTCTTATGTGAAACATAGCCCCTGTTTGAGTGTACATAGCCAGAGACTCAGGCTGAAGAGGGAGGGGACCCAGAGGTGAGGGCATCTAATCAGAACCACATAACAGACGAGCAAGCACAAATATGCACATTCGCATATGCATAACCAAACATGCAGACAAATGCATACACACAGGCCGCTTCACAAAGACATACCACAAACACACACACATACACAAGCATGCACACACATGTACACACGCGCACACAGACACACATGAGTGTGTGTGTGCACGTGTGTGTTTGTGAAGCTGCCTGTGTGTGTATGCTTCTGTGAGTGTGTGTGTGTGTGTGCGTGTGTGTTTGTGAGCCTGCCTGTGTGTGTATGCTTCTGTGTGTGTCTCTCTGTGTGTGTGAGGCTGCTTGTGTGTATGTTTCTGTATGTGTGTGTGTGTTTGTGCGTTCTATTTCATCATTTAGACCCTCATTTTTCAGGTGCTTCTGAGAGAATGTTCAATCACAAAGCCATTGGGAAAACCATATTAAAACATTAACATCCTTCTTTGTATTAATTACTGCCAGTAGCCCAACACCCTCCACTCCCTCAAGCTCTAATTCACTCACTCAGAGCATCTCTTTCTCAGCTCAGTCTGTCCCATTGTGCCAGCTCAGCTAATGCTTTTCACTTTCCAGAACATCCCTAGAACCTTACGGAAAATGGTTCCTTGTATGTGTTGTATTTACGATTCGTATCGTGGCTCTATGTTTGCATAACTAACTTACATTTTGTGCTTTTGTGGTGTTGAAGATGATCTAGAAATGTTCACAGTCTGGCCTGATGCTGTTGGTCATATTGTATAACTCATCTCAACATGCTTTTGTTCTCTAAAACTTTTAGTTATTCCAGATATGAGCCTCTGCACGATGAATGCAATGCATCCAAAATCCTAGATATTCCTTGACTGTTGCAAATAACTAGGAAACTTTCAGGAATCTCTGGATTTTTGTAATGGGTAAGGAGTTTGTCTTGTAACCCAAAGGTCACAGGTTTCATTCCATGGTAGGACACTGCCGTTGTACCCTTGAGCAAGGGTATACATCTACTATATATCCAGCTGTATAATTGGATACAATGTAAATGCTATGTAAAAGGTTGTGTAAGTCGCTCTGGATAAGAGCGTCTGCTAAATGCCTGTAATGTAATATAATGTAATGTCCACAAATCTGGCATTTCAATACTTCTGAAGTGCATTACAACTTTATCATGGCCTGTACTGTAATGTTTTTTTATGACCAAGTGATAAACCAATTAGTTTGTGATATGCCCAGACCATTTTCTATGACAGCACATGAAAAACAGGAAAAATAAATGTTTTTAGAATGCTCAGAATGTTTGATGTTGCCTCAAATCCAAATGGGAATTAAAGTAGATCGTGCCCTAATATTCTTGAAAAATGTAGTTATACTAGTTAGGCTTTTTCCAGGCAGGTTAGCTAGGCTGCTGCTTATCTCCTCCAGTTCCATCTTTAGAGAAGAAAGAGAGTGAACAAAGCCGTTAACACAGGCAGGCACAGGGAACCGAACCCTCTAGGGATGCTGGGGAAAAAAACATCGTCCTTTGGGTCTGGTCAGAGAGAGATACGTGAATGACATCTTCCATCTCCCCCACTCCAAACTAACATATGGAGTCCCCGCTAAGGTGGAACTTCCTGTCAGACAGCTGTCGCTTCCTGTGAAAAGACAGGTGACAGCAGTCAGTGCCCCAGATGCTCATGAATAAGTCAAGCCTTAACCCGCTCCCTTTGCGACGGGAGCGGCTTCCAGGTACGACCGTCTCCTCCAACATTTCACTCAAGGTTCCCTGACACATGATCCGCCCCTGATAGCCCGCTCCTTAAAAAAAAACACCTCCGGCAGATGGCCGGGAGTCTGCAATCTGAGTTTCCACCGCCTCGGTTCGCTGAGGTGAAATTATGGCTTTCCTTCTAAAAATATAAACCAAGAAAACCAAAAAATAAGAAATAAAACATTTAAAAAGAGAGCAGGGTGAAATCTTTTCTGCAGCCTTCATCTGTGATATCTACAGAAGGAGCTGACACTCCTCTCAGAATGGCATCTCTTTACTGCTCTGGAGAAATCATGTGACTTTAGATGGGTGGGGCTTAGTGACAGCGATGGCTTGGTCCCAATAGAGGAACACAGTGACATACAATAATAATCAGTGTGCTTATACAGTACATTTCTTTCAATAGATAATGTTCAAAGTGGTTTGCAATAAAAAATAAAAAAATGGAACACCTCCATGAAAACTGTGGTACATGTAAAGGAAACATAATGGGGGATGGGGGGCTCAAAATAAAAAATGTATTCAACAAAAAACAATGTTTTTTACAATTTTGTTACACTTCACCTGGTCTGCAATTTCCAGGTAAATGGCCTTTAAAAAGAGATTTAAAAGAAGAGATAAGTTGTATTTCTAAAATGCGGTTGTGTACAGAGGTCCATGGGGAGTGGAGGGGAAGGGGGGGTGGGAGCATACTGTGGGGAGGCATCCATTCACCTGCCCATTCACAAACAAACAAAGCAGGCACTTATGCACAGCTACTTATAGTAGTGGAGAGCATCACTCAGCAATCCAAAAGCGCAACATCACCAAGAAGGCACAGAGGTCCCATTTATAATCAGCAAGTGTAGAGTTAACAGCACAAACCCTCCTTACATCATTGATACCGCTGGGTTTCCATGCAAGCAATTTAGGCCCAAGAGCAATTTCTCCACCATAGGAAAACAGGGACCCTGGTTACCCCCCCCCCCCCCCCCGCCCCCCCCGTCCCCCATCCCAGTCTCAGTGAATTATGAGATAAGCAAAATGTTCCAATTACATTGGCACAATAAATTCAATGAATCCAATTACATTCAATTGGCCAACCCAGATTAAGGCTGTCTGCAGGACCCAGGTATAACCCATGTCCTGTCTGGACTGTGATCCAGAGACCACACCCCAGTGATTTTATGCACAGTTTATGGATTTTCATTCACCGTGGTACTAGCCAGTGTTATATTCTAATAGGTAATAGGAAACAAGTGGCAAGGCATGGGCAGATTTGTTTTCACATGGATCACATTGGGGGGGTGGGGGGGGGGGGGGTGGGCACTAGGAGAAGGAATGCAAAGTAAGGGAGAGAAATGGAGAAAGGGTAGAGAAATGAGACACTCACAGAATAGCTGCCTGTTAGCAGAAATGACTAAGGAGGAGAAGAAGAAGATGAAAAAGAAGAAGTGTACATATGTATCAACACACATGCATCCTATATGATATTGTCTTACATTGTCATCATACATACTGAAAGGAAAAATCTAACATATCGTCTTAGCATTGTAGCAAATTAAACCAAAGTAAATGATCCAATTGGAAGAAATACATAAATGAATAAAAGCAATTACATTTAAAACCCTTCTGTCACCTTAACAGTTGGCTGCCACACCACCCTGTCACACTGCCTCTCTGACATGCTGTTCACAACATAAGGAAGTGGGTGGTCCCAACCTCTGAGTCACATGGCCAGCACCCACAGAACCCTGCATCACCAGGAATGTTCAGTGAATATTGCCTGATGTCATGTCCTTGCAGGAGGAGGTGTATCACATGATGCGCTTGGAATTATGGGATTGAAAAAGCAGGGGAGATGACTTTGTTGATTTATAAGTATAAATGTAATGTGTATATCGGCTTTTCATTCACAGAATTCTTCAAACTTAGCACTCATTCAACAGCATGTGTAGGTTTATTTGGTACGTATTTGACAACAAAAATGTTTTACTTGGCACAGAACAAGCTGTAATGTTCCACACATGTAGACATTATTGGATATTCACATGACCATGATAAGTGCACAATCCCAAGCATCACTTGGACATAGTACAATCTTACAATCTTGTTTCAAAACAGGAGAAGCAGATTGTACCTGGATACAGAACTCCTATTGAAGAAAAAGATATTGATTGTAATACTGAGGTGGGCTGAAGAAAGTTGCACCAGTAGCAGTTATTTGCTTCATTAATCATGGCACGCAGCTCATGGAGCCTCATATAATTAGCTGTGTAGCTAATTTTACATGAAGGAAATGCAAACAAAAATCAATTTACATTTTAAGTTTCATTTTGAGAGAATTTTTATTTATTTAAATTTTTCAGCTTTTTTTTTAACCAGGTAATAACTTGTTGAAATTAAATCTGTATGAAAGAAGAGGCATGGCCAGAGTACCAAACATCAGCTACAAACGATGGCACATCAAAAACAACAATTTAACATAAAAAAATTCATGATAATAAATCAAATGATCAAAGGTTGATAATAAACCTTTGAATTATGATCCAATTTTTATTTATTTACCATGACTTTAAATTCCCAAAAGTAACAAGAGGTCTAAGTTTTATTTATAATTTATTATTATACATTTTTTTGTATGCTTCATGAAGTGGGAGCAGTCTATTTAAAACTGCATAAAAGAGTAATGTGGCCAGCAGGTCCTCTGGGTAATTCTGAAGCTAATTATGTGTCACTCTGTTGCTCACAGTTGCAGTTTTAAGCAGCTGTAATCATGTGGCAGCAGCATGCTTCAAACTGGTTAAAGAGGGAGGTTCTAGCTGGCCAGGTCCACCAATTCTCACCACTATGTAGAGACCCTTGCTTTTGGGAGCCCAACGTCCGTTTCCTTCACATGAAGTAATCCTCCGACTTATGTCTGCGCAGACTCACCAACTGAAATGGCTTGGATGCAAGAAGCATCTGTTTGACATCATGTTTCAGAGCAGAGCATGCAATG
Source organism: Anguilla anguilla (assembly GCF_013347855.1). Lineage (NCBI taxonomy): Eukaryota > Metazoa > Chordata > Actinopteri > Anguilliformes > Anguillidae > Anguilla > Anguilla anguilla. The sequence continues at coordinate 18,673,189 of NC_049205.1, read as the reverse complement.
TGCAGCACGGTGAGGCAGTGGAGAGCACTAGGTCATGAGTTCAGATCCAAGGCATTTCTGTGTGGAGTTTGCGTGTTTTCCCAGTGCCTGCATGGGTTTCATCCGGGTACTCTGGTTTTCTCCCAAAATCCAAAGATGTACAGGTTAGACTATATGGAGGGGGTCATTAACACAGCATTGCTGTAAAATAGCATGCATGCACAGTCAACATACCATGCATAAACAAAGGTTAATTAACATATCCTAAATTAATATCACAGTTTGTAGCAATGAGCTTGAGAGGTGACAAAGTGGCCATTCCAAATTGGGAGAAAAAAATGGGAAATGTGCTTAAAAAAAGCTTTCAGCCCATTTCAATGTGAGCATTGTGAAAGGGAGGGTTGTATGGTTGCTTTCAAATTCTAAATTCCATGTTTTATCGACGACTTGGTAAGACCTCCAGGTAACAAAACCCACTGACATCTGCAACATGAAATTTACTTATTAGTCAGCTAGTGAAGCTATCAGTAGGTACTGTTAAAGCAATTGATATAAATGTTTCACAACATACCTAAATTCTTCACAATTTAGCTGAATTTAGATGAAATATTACTTAATGACGCTGTGGGCGACACCACAGAAAACACAACATGATTTACATGACGCAATTTAAACACACAAAAGAGAAAAAATAGCTAACTTCACGCGCAGGCATTGAAACCAATAGAGTGAAAGCTAAAAGAAAAAAAAAAATACGGTTTATTACGAAAATGAAAATAATGATACCAGTCTTTGGCTCATACAACAAGCTGGAAATTACCACTTCAATAACGTTTAAAATTAGCAGGCCACAATTACCGCTTCTTGGACAGGAGAGCGACAACCACCCTCACGTCCTGCTCCTGAAATGGAGCTCCACTCTGCTGAGATTGGAGGTAATGTAATTAGTGTTTTCAGGTAATTTTCCGAAGCTTTATTGATTAGCCATTGTGGTGAACATAATAGAGAAAATTAGACGTTTCAGCTCCGGCTGTTAATGCCGACTGCTTTGATTAAATTAATCACTTACCCAAACTTAATTTAAATTACACAAACTCACTCCAGCTGTTTTATATTATTGGACTTGTGGGCGGTCAGAAGAAGATGTGAAGGCGCACATAATCCGATTCGATGGTTTTACCATTCCACTTTATTTCAGGAGTTTTTCAGAGGGATTTTACAGGTGCGCCTTACCTGTTGCTGTGCAGGAGGACATCAGGAAGATGCAAACCGTGATTCCCACTGGTATAAAAAAAAAATCCACTTTAATTCTTTCCTAAATCCACGTTTTATCGCCCTCATGCGCCGACTGTCAAGGAGGAGCAACCGAACGGGAAAAATTATAATGCGCGACCATCAGTTCGGATGGAAGTTTCATCCCCTTTATTCGATCGATGGAACGGAAATCACATTTTTGATAGTAATGGTTTCGTCTGTCTGGGTAATGTTCTCAAGATTTAAGTTATAATCCCCCCCCCCCGAAAAAAAAAAAAAAACTCATATTGCTAAACCCAATCATTGTGAATTGACAGAGGTGTGAGTGCCATAAGCGTAATTTGTTAACCAGCAAATCCTGTTGTGATTGAATGTGTCCAGACCACCAACAACCAATTGGTTAGCGTTACACAACTTAAATAGCCCAATCAGTCTGGTACATTAACTTTGTATATGCGGGGAAATTTACACAGTGTGCATTAGTACATATCATCCATTTATACTGAAGAATACATACTGGGGCAATTTAGTCGTGGCGCGATGACCTACATACATTTTACTCCTTCAGCCCGATATTTTAACGCGCACAGCGTACCGATTATCTTTCAGAGAAAAATACGGAGACCCTACCCACAGAGCCTAACAATCTATAGCAGTAATGCAATTCTACATTATAGTGTTCAGATGGCTCTCAACAATGCTCTATAAAAGCAAAGTCGCATTGCCTCGTAATACCATATACAGAGGGAATAACAATGATCTTCAGCCGATACATGACACTGTATTTCATTGTAATGGTTTGGATTGATTAGCTGCTGGTTGTTAGACAGTATATTTCTCTGTTCTCGTAACGAGGGTAAACGTGACTGAAAAGCTCTGTGGTGTTTCAGTGTTCAGATGAGCTGTGCTGACAACCCTGTGATGGACAGGCATCCCAACAGGGGATCACTCATGCTGAGTGACAATTGCTTTTTTTCATGACAGAGAACTGCATGAAAAGGAGGAGATGAAAGAAAAAAAAAGTTTGCTTTTACATGAAGCTTAGAGGTATGAAATGACCTGTGAGTTCTCTGAAAAACATTCTCAGGAAAATAACTTTTCAGAACACATCTTTCAGAACAACGGACCTTTGACTTTTGCGAGACATTCTCAAAAAGTGGAATTTTATGAAATTCTCTAACTCGGAAGAAAGAATCAATTTGTAAAAATGAATTAACAAGAAGGGAAAGCTGTGAAAACAACGTGGTCCAGTTGTGTGCAGTGTTGACATTAGATTTGTACAGGATAAACAATCATAGGCCCAGGGTTTTTATGAATGGAGTCATCTGCCTTTTGACACATGTATTCTCTGTAGAAGAGCTTTCAGGAGGTTGAAATAATTCAGAAACAACTTCATACTTCAATTCTACTCAAAAAAAAAAATTTAAAAAGACTGTAGAACCTGAATCTCCCATCAAGAATTCTAATGTTCTGCAGGAGGGAATGTGGAGGGATTTTATACAAACACAGCAAACATGCTTTGCTGTTTTCATATTTGATGAAGTTTCAGAATTTGCAGTGAATGGAGGTTATGACACTAACTTTGGTTATTAAATAAACAGCACAGCAGTCCAAAATATGAATTGGCCTCATTTGCATATAATGAATGATATTGTGTTTTATTTGTTCTGTGTTGGCCATTTATATTCTGAACTTCAGACAACAACTGGATTTGACCAGATGCAAGAATTTCTAGAAAAAAACTGCACTGTCATCAATAGTGACAAATTTGCTTATTGACAGGTCTGTTCGTGTGTTTCTGGACTTAATAAGCTACCTATTATAGTAAGTGTTTCAATAATTAACACGTTAAACCAGGAAGACTATGACTAGTAATAGGTGTTCAATTACTGTGACCCAGTCACTCAATCAAAATGCATTCTGGGTTAAACTGCTCATGAATATTACATGACTGCAGAGATACGGGGAGTGAACTCTTCTGAAGACAGCTGAATCCGTAGGAGTGCTTTAGCAGAGAAGAGAGATACTGTATGTGTTATTGACTGGAGCAGTTTGACAGTGAACAAAAATATTTATTACAGACCGGAGCACTTTTGCAGTGAACAGAGATAATTACTCCAGACTGGAATACTTTAGAAGAGAATGGAGATATTTATCATAGAATGAAATCCTTTAGCAGAGAACAGAGATATTAATTATAGACCAGAACCGTTTAATAGAGAACAGGGCTCTTTATAAGGGGGGCCCAAGCACCCAAGGCTTGTGTGCCTATGGATGGAGCATTACTCTTTTCCTGAAAGCACCCCCAAAATTTGGGAGGGTGCAGGTAGCCTTGACAACATCCCCATGGGGAGAGCTCCACCTTAGGTTACCTGGCATGACATTGTGGGTCTGCCCACCGAAAACAAACCAGCTGTTACTAAGTTAAATTATACTTTCAGAAACAGGAAACAGGGACTGCCTACAGCCATTTTGAGCTCAAAGATTCCATGACAGGGCCCCACTGCTCCAGAATAAAATCTACAATTGGTATCTACAGCATGCCGAATTATTGGTTGTTTCCTACTTGGTGTTTACAGGGAGGGAGGATTTTTGTCATCAGTCAACCTCAGTGTATATATATATATATATATATATATATCATAAACAGTACTACAGCTCTTCACAATACATGGGCTAATACACTGATTAATATTGCTTTTAGTTTTTGTTTTTGTTAAATGCATGAAGAAAATGTCAATGAAAAAGTTAAGATGAAAAACTCAGTAATTGCAGAGGAGGTACCAAGATTTTATCCTTGCCTGACAAGATGTTGCAATGCGATTACCAAGTCAGCAAATCTTTTCTACCCCTCATTTTTCTATACTGCAATTGGTGTAATTCAGGGTGAAAATAGGAAGTGAAATGCATAAAGAAACAGGCAGGCACTTTGTGTTTCCGAGCTGAAAATTACTCTCTCCTACTCAGTTACTACCATTGGAGACTGATTTTCCGATACTGCTGCCTAATGACATCTTGAACAATCACAATGTCTTGCACTTGCAGTAAAGCAAGCTCTCGATCTGGCTGTTCCTTCTCTCTTTTCTCTACATAACATACACACACAGACTTTACAAACACATCCATCCTGTTATTTAAACACGAAACCCACGGGTGTCGAGGCTTTTTAAGGGCGAACCGTGAACACAAAGAATATTAAACTTGTTTATTAGCATAAGAGGCTGGTCAGGAGTAAAGCATGTCTTGCAATGGAGGTGTGAACTGTGTAGGAAGTCCGTGGCAAAGGGAGTCATTGGCCCAAGTAATCAAACTCTATTTCTGATTTTCTCAAAATGATTACTTTGATTGCACAATACATTTTTATTTGCCACAGGGTGTGGGTTAATAGCCTTTTTATTTGCATTTGCATGAGTATTGCGTTCCCCATATATTTTTAGAGGAAAGAGTTAGGTTGTTCAAAGTTAGGTTTTTGAGTTGTGGGTAGCTTTTATTTTTTTGTGGGATTAATGTAATCTATAAATTAGCTTTTTTTTTTGTTGCTATCAGAACAAGTTTCTTTTCATGCAAATAAAGCGTAAGCATATTTGAATTTAAATGAGAGAGAAAGGGGGGTGGCGGTGGCCCAATGCATTCCTACCTCCCACCTCTCGTAATTTGAGGGAGCGCGTGTCGTATTCGAATTTGAATTTGCGAACGCCTCTGCGAACGAGGCTGAGGGACTTAAACTCCCCGCTTCCGAAAAATGCTTATCAGGGCCACCTGCTGCATTGAACAAGGGGGGGGGGGGGGTCGAAACACTCCCAGAAATTAACACAGCGCACAACGCGCGGAGGCCCCAAAGCAAATCGCTCTCTCTCTCTCTCTCTCTCTCTCTCTCTCTCTCTCTCTCTCCCCCCGCTGTTTACCCGTGTCACCATAAAGGAACGTCTATCACGACAAACAAGTCATCAGGCGCCGGGGAAACAGCCCGTGTCTAGCGGGCATAACTCCTGCCTTAATCATCTGCCGCGATTTTCCGAACCGAGCGGCGGCTGGCTAGGCACGAATGCCCCCTCCTACCTCATCTACAAAACTCACGCAGGGAATCTGAGAGAAGCGAGATGCATTCGCAAAGTGGTGCCCGAGCCTGAAGGAGAGGAGCTGGATTTGGCTTTCCATGACACCTGCCTTCAACGTAGAGATGTAATTCAGAGACCTGAGCTTTCAAAAGCTTTGTTTTTTTTTTTTTGGGCGGGTGGTGGGGGTGTGAGGGAGGTTGAGGGTTGCGTGGGGATATCAGCAATGAGTGGGGAAAATGACTTGACGGTTTTAACTCCGTTTGGGATTGCAGTTGTCATGGATACATGTCTTCAAAGAATGTCTTCAGAGTACTAATTAAGTCATTCAAAAGGGGGATAATATCATTATCTCCCCTCTCCCGCTCTCCTTACAGCAAGGTCTATACCACATTGTCAACAGCAGTGACAAAGAATGAGCTAAACAATATTTCTATTTATATATATATAGTTAAATGCAAAAGTATTTAGACAGTGACATAATTTGTTCTGTTTTTTTTTTTTTGGCTCTGTTCTCCAGCACATTGGATATGAAATAAAACTATTGATATGAGATTAAAGTGTGGACTGTCAGCTTTAATTTGAGTGTACTGACATCTATGCCATACCAAAACCCCCTTTCAGTGGAGCAAAAGTAATTGGACAGTTGGCTGCTCAGCTGTTTCTTGGCCAGCTGTGTGTCTTTGTGTCATTAGTTCATGCACAAAAAAGCTAACAAATGGTCTAAAGTTTATTCTATTTGTGAAATGTTCATTTAAAGTCGGTCACTGTTGTTTCTCAACACTAGGCCAAATAACTGTTAATGCCAAAAAAAAGAAGGCCATCATGAGGCTGAAAAGTAAGAATAAATCGATCAGGGACATTAGGTGCGTCACAATCAATTGTTCAATGCATTGTTAGGAAGCAAGAACACACTGGTAACCTTGCAGACCATAGATCAGCACTGTAGTGGATGCTTGTAGAATACTTTCAGTTATGGAGAAAAATCTCTTCTTAACTGTCTAACAGATCAAGAACACTCCCCAGGATGTTGGCATATAGACATGTCGTAGACTAAAATAAAGTGAAGACTACACTGGCATAACCTCAAACGGATCGCCGCAAGATCCTGGTAAGCACTGGTCAGGAACAGAACAATCAGTTAGAACAATCAGTTTTAATGTACTAAAATGTACATTAAAAAAAACAGAATGGTTTTGGAACAAAGTCTTATGGACATATGAAACCGGTATTAACCTGCAGCAAAGTGATGGAAAGAGGAACGTGTGGAGAAAGAAAGGAACTGCTCATGATCCAAAGCACCCCACTAATCTGGGAAATGTGGTGGAGGTAGTGCTGTGGCTTAGGCATGTATGGCTGCCACTTGAACTGACTCACTTCACTTCATTGACAATAGGACTGCAGATAGTAGCAGCAGGATGAATTTTGAAGTGCACAGAAACATCTTATCCGCTCAGATCCCAAAAAATGCTTCAAAACTCATTGGATGGTGCTTCTTCTTGCAGCAGGTCAATGACCCCAAACATACTGTTAAAGCAACCATGGAGTTTTTCAGGGCCCACAAGTGGAATAGTCTCGACTGGCCCAGTCAATCACCCAACCAGATCCAACTGAACATGTGTTTTGCTTGTAAGACTGAAGGCAAAACTCCGGAAACAAACAGAAATAGAAGATGCCTACAGTACAGCCCTGGCAGAGCACCAGCAGGAAAGATATCCAGCATCTGCTCATGTCTGTGGGTTGCAGACTTCAGGCAGTCATCAAAAAGAGAGGATCTGCAACCAAATACTAAGTATGACAACTTTATTTCAGATTATGCTAATTTGTCCAATTATGTTTGCTCTCCTAAAATGTGGGGACCATGCATAAAAGGCCCCCTTTAATCGCACAATATAGATGTAAATACCCTCAAATTAAAGCTAATTTCCTGCTCTATTTCATATCCAAAATCCCGAAATCAAAACAACAACACAAATTGTGTCGCTGCCCCAAAACTTTGCCATTTAAGTGCATAGCTGAATTTCTGTGTGTGCAGAAGAGAGCCACCAGGGTGAGATGACTCAGTGTCAGCTTTGGAGACTTAACGGCAAGGTGAAGGGGCTGCAGCTGAAATGTCTATGACTAGCATGAATGACATAAATGAGAGACCCAAGCGTTTCCTACGGAGTCACGCATGGGCTGCTCCAGCAAATTATGCGCCAAAAACCCTCTTTAACGGCTTTTAAAAAGGTTTTGAGACGAGAAGGCAGTGGGTGCTTCCGTGCGCTTTCTTCAGCTGACGTCCACAATGAGTCTGCTCTGCCGATTACGATGCCCCCCCCTCCATCCTGCTCATTGTTTTTTTATATATATTGAATAAAGAGGTATTTATATAGCCAATTTTATTAAACGTTTTTCACCACGTTTCAATGCGTACCCCCACAAAAGCAAGCCTCGGGGTAAGAGATTTTTGTTTACAGTTATTCATATGCAGATATTCATAAACCGACCGATTCATGAATGCATTAGCAACATCTATAAATGAATTTCTAGCCGGCAAAGCAGCTTGAATTTGAGAGTGGGGGTTCATGATGGGGAGGGAGGAGGAGTTTTCTTTGTGTCAATCAAAGCTGGGTGGAAGACCCCTATGCTTCAAGAAGCTGGCATTTGATCCGGTAACCTGTCCCCCACCCACACATACGCCCACACATTCTTCCCTCTGCCATGCTCCTGCATACCTTCTTACTGTACTTGGGAACAGGCTCAACAAGAAAAGCTATACAAAATATGGCCAGGTTTCTCATATCGTTCTACCTTGTTCCATATATTGATCTATCTCTCACACTTGCACGCAAAGTAGCGCACGCATATAATTTAAGACATAAAATTGGACATGCACTCTCGTACACTTACATGTGTATTGTCTCAGCTGAATGTCTCCACTCCTGCAGAATCGTTGACAACCCAGTGGTATTCTGTGGGCAATTGTTAGAAACATAGATATGGCATTGTTAGAATGGCTCCATCTGTTTTTGTGTGCAAAAAATGGTCAATTTCAACATAACTAAATTACAACCCTTACTTGAGTCCATTTAACTTTGATTGCCTGTAATATGTGTGTGCTATTCTAAAAGCATCATGGTGAAAATTTGAGAAAGAAATGCTTTCAGGCAAAGAATTATAATTTCTCTCCAGCCTAATAATTCTACCTATTGTGGCAGAACTCCATGGTTCCTCACATGAGATTAATTGCCTAAAACCATGGCAACAGGGCAATTTGGGAAAAAAATATTGACAATAGTTTACTTTCAGATTTCTCTGTATGCTCTTATTGAATTAAAATGGTCTTTTTAACTTTGCCTTACAAGTACATTTGGTCTCCCCTCCCATCAGCAAACAGTTCAGCAAGTTTGAGGGGGGCACCACTTAGTAAGTCAGCTAATGTCAAATGTTTAGTGCATCCAGACCTTGGTGAATTCTTTGTTTGATAATTACAGTGCATTTCTTGTTTTCGGTGGTATGGCACAGTGCTGGGGGTGGCTTCTGTGTCAGGTGGTGCAGTAACAGAACACACAAGAGAACAGTTGTGTCTTGTCACCTTTTTATGGTGCGAGGGAACTAGGCCACCTACAGGCTGCTGCCCTGACTGTGAGTGGGGCCTAATGCTGTCCATGGTCCTGCAGCCCTCCCAGGTAGTGGGAACAACCGTGGTGCTGAACGGACAGCGCCCCCCAGCACACAGGGGCCATCGTCTCCAGTCCCGCTCCTCCCTTTCTCCAGGAGTGTCAAAATGAGAGATGGGTTCAATTGTTTTTCCAATTTATTTAATTGCGTTGTTATGACGAGACCTTGTTGCTCCTGTTCTCAGATTCTTGCCGACATTGATCACCTGACATCTATTAACATTCAGACCCCGCTGCCCGGCAACGGTTGCGCGATGCAAGGCAGGGCCACCGGGCTCTCTCTGGATCTGCCTGACATCTGAACCCCACAACCCCCCCCCCCCCCCCCCCCCCCCCCACCACCACCACCACCCCCAATGCTCTGATATGTTCTCCTGGGAAATTTAAGTTAGCAAGCGAACCGCGGATCAGTCATTCCACTTCACCAGCCGGAGGATAATAAGAGCCTATCAGGGAGGGGACATTGGCGGGAGGACAGATGAACCACCGTGATCATTACAGCCAGCTCTAAAGGTCCCGTTCCAGGACTCACCATATATACGTCTCTCAAAATTATTTATAAATGAAGGAAACAAGGATGATGATAATCCATAAATCGGTCTGAAATCCTGAATGGATTCAGGGATTTCGGTAATTAATCACGCTCGTGGGACATCGGTGGCATGGCGCGTGAACGCAGACAGGATTTGCAACCTGTTCCGATATTTCCCTGTCCCTGTTTAGCATCTGAGGCACAGACATTCATCCTATTGTCCTGAAGTCTATTACCCGGTGTAATTATTTAATTATTCCAATGGACCATGCGCTCCTCTCCTGGAGAGCCTGAATGTAATGGATCTTGACAATCTGCTGGGACATATTTGCCTCCTTGTTAAGGTAATGTGAAATCTTGGAGGGATTTTTTATTTATTTTTTTCATTGAACCATTTGGATAATAGATATTTTTTGACAGGAAGTTCTTTGTGCGTAATACAAGCAGACAAAGAGAAACTGTGCTATATAATAAATGAGCTACAGGTTTCCTGTTCCATAGAAAAGAACACCACATCCAAAAGGTAACAAAGGATTATGGCCAAATTTATAATGGCTTGACTGACTCATTCAAGTTCATTGCATACCCTTGGGACATTGAATGACACATTTATTCAAATTTTCTTCAGATAATAATCACTGTCATGCTGAATTATGAATATTTTTAAATCGCTGGAAGCATTCATGTAGACACATTTTTAGTACAATTCAACTGCCATCTTCTTGAGAGGGTTCGGTTATGTAGCTGAGCATTGATAGATCTTATAGCATTTTTGCTACATTCTATTCTACCACAACTTTACACCAGGGTGGGCAGTGGAGGAGCTTCTATAGCCAGGTTCCACTCCAGATTTCTTCTCATTGGGGAGTTTGTTCTCGGCACCGTTTGAGGGTTTTCTCCCCACTGGGAGATTTTTTTTATCTCATGTGCTTGTTATTTGGTTGCTCAGGCCTGGTGTTTGCTCTGTTTGCTCTGTCTCTTGCCTTGGTACTCCGTGAAAAGTGTCTTTGCAACAGTTCTGTGTAAAAAGTGCTATACAAATAAAATTGAATTGGATAACACAGTAATATGCTTGCTAGTAGCAGCCAAAAACAAACCTGCACATGTTACTATACAACAATATCCAGTCTGTAATTTTAAACCAAACGTGTTTTCATGTAACATGATACAGAACAGGCATAAACATTTACCTTGTTGTCATATCTTCAGGCATTCCTTATTAGTTTACTTTTTAGTTTAGCTTAGTTCAGTTTGCTGTCAGTGTTTTTAGGGCACTCTCAAATGTTAAGTATTTAATACTTTGAACATACTTGAGAAATGTGTCTGAACACGGTGTGCAATTTCGTCTTATCAGCAAAGGCTTAGTTAAAACAAACCACTTTTGCAAACTGTCAGAAATCAGTCTAGAAAAGGCAACAACCGGTGATATTTCTCATCTGCAGTATATAATTATGCGTCATCTGAATATTCAATACCTTTTTATTTCTGAATTCTGAAGTAAGATTTTTAGCAAACGCAGAAGTCCCAGAACTAAACCTCAGGGGCTTAGTACGGACCGGGGGAATTTAGGATGAGTCCACGGGCCCTGACTGAAAGGGCCCCTCAAGAAATAGTGCTATAATTGTGAAGGGATGGGGTGGCCTGAGGTGGTGGGGCCCAATGTGCGATCTTTTCATGGGGCCTAGGGGTACCCTGGGGTTTAGGCCCTGCTGAACCCTAAGGTACACCACATAATAGTTTTGATTGGTTCACTCTTAGCATGAAAAATTGTTTGTCTAAAAAAAACTTTTTAACAGACTAACAGACTAAAAACTGTATTCTATTTTATCTGAACATGATTATCAACAAAGATAAAGTGCCTTGCCTCAGGTCAATAAAAATCCCACCTGTGCCTTTGCCTGAGAGCTAAACAGAGGTAAAAAATAAATCCTTTGCTGTTCTCCATTTATGCTATATTAAGATGTTTATATAAAATATGAAAGTATTGTATATTGAAATGATGAACATAACTTTTCAAAAACTCTAATATTCAAAAGGGCTCACAGTACTAACAGTGTGAATTCAACTCTTAACAGGTAACATTTGGTCCCAATCTGTTATCTGCTAAGAATTGAATTTATTTATGTTAAAGTTGTTTGTGTTAAAGTTGTTTCTATATTTGTGAGAGTGACTCATACTACAGATTAGCCTACCAAAACACCCAAATATACTGTACGTTGTATAATCAGCAAATGTTCACATTTATATAGCATGTGTAGAGGGCTTTTAACATCTAGATCATACAACTCATATTATAATGGGTTGATTTTAATAAGGTTTCACCAGGGTAGCTATGACAAGTGCCATCAACCTTTAGAAAATTCAGTGAATGAAGATTCAATTTTAATGTATATTGTAATTGAATATTTAGTTTCACAATGTATTTTCTGCATAATGTAAACATTATACCATCATATAAATACCAGTATTGGCCCAGAGGCATCACTAGGAGGGTGCGGTCCGCACCGGGTGACATCATCAGAGGCGGTTGACACTGAAATGACCGGCAATAATTTTTTTTGTGCAGTGTTGTGTGTTACGACGGGTTGAAACAGCTTATTTCCCCGATTCAGTTTACTGCCGGTTGATTTAATTAGCTCTATTATTTGTGACGAGAAGCGCTCTGTTGTTTGAATGCATAACCCCGGTCGACAACATCCGACAGCACCCCCTTCCTCCCCTGGTCGACCACATCGGATGTCACCAACCTTGTGACGCCACTGTATTGGCCAGTGCTGTGTTTGGGAGACGCTTGGGTACGACACATCCATGAACACAGACCTTTCCAGAAGTTTTTTTTTTTCCCCTCAGTGTTTTCTTCCACCAACAAGCATGTGATATAACGGTAATAGTAATAATTGAAGTAATAGATGAAGTAAAACCCCCAATGACTATTTAATTAAACACCAGTGTCTGGGGGGAGGCGAAATGCAGCCATGCCCTATGCCTATCTTGCCTTCCCTGACCATGACTTGTAATTTGCCTAACAGTTTGCACACTGGTGGAACTGTTTGAATTCAGACTCATTCTTCATTAAGCTACCAGCCAAGGATGTAAACCTGTGATTACTTCTTTTTTTCAAATATATAAATTGGGCAATGATAAAAATAAAAAGAATAAAAACATGTAAAGTGTGTCCTTTTTAAACATGAAAGCTGAAGGTTTGAGACGGTATGTCAAATCTCTAATGTACATTCACTTCAAGTTCACTGCTGAATTGCAGCCCACTAAATGCATGCAGTGCTCATGGGTTAAACCAACAGAAATTCCAACTGTAGCGGGCATTACAGCTTTGTAGGCAGTACAAAATTGCAGGTGAATAAAATACTGTTAATATCACTGTGTATAATTTCTTTGTTTTTTGTTTTTTTTTCATTTATAATCTCCTTCAAAAATAATCATATTGATTGCGCAACGTCTCTAAGGACAAGAGTGGGGAAACGCAGCCTAAATATAACCCACCATTTTGCAACACTGTTTAGGACAGATTGAAATTAAAATCTGTCGCACTGGATGCCGTTGTCTTTGCCAGTGACTGCAAAACCCACAGACATAGCGCGAGTGACTCAGACAGCACAATCACCCCGTCCTGCGGCTTTAAGGACACTGAATAAGGCATTAAAATGCTCCTTCAGGACCTTGGATAAAGTCTGATGTGTTTTTGCGTCAGCGTGAGTGATTACAGTGGCGGCTTCGGAGAGCAGAAAACGGAGCTCGTTCTAACCAGATCGAACGGCCGCCAAACCCCTCGGAAAAAACGACAGGCTCGGAGCCCGTTACCGAACCCGGTCGCAAGGCGTCCGCATCTCGCTCCGCGGCGTCGATCAATACGACATCATCATCATCCCCCTGGAGCCTCCGTTTTTTTTTTTTTTTTAAGAAAGGAGAAAATGAAGCTGTTGTGCCCGAGACTGTAGACTGTAGTCCCCTGGTAGCGTTCTCTGACGGGCCTCGTGAAATATGATGGGCTTCAATGGCAGAAGCTGACATTCGCAAAGCGCCTCCTCTCCCTAGAGCGCCCCTTTCACAATGGAAATGCATTGCCATATATTGAAGTAAGTCCTGTAAAACATTGAATAATGCATCTTAATTTACATTTAGTATCGAGGCGTTCCCATTAGCTTTCCCAGTGTATCCACTGTATTGTCATGTGTTTTCATTTGTCGTTCATTATTAAGGGCATAATGATTCTGGACCCAAAACCAACTATAATTCTATAATTTACAGGACCAAGATCGCAGTTTCCACATTCCGTACCACTGGCATTTCAATTTTATTTGTATTTATTTTTTTCTCTTTCTCTTCTTCCTTAATACCTTGTCTCCTCCTTTTGGTGAAACACAAATAATCGAGGCTGGCCTAGAGAGCAGTTTTCAGATAAGTACGGTTCACCATAAGACCACACTGTTGTCTCCATGTTATTATTTACCAGCAGAGGCATTGTGACAATTCAGATTTTCAATTACTGGTGCCGTGAATGAGCGGAGAGGAGCAAGTGAGAGCTGGTCAGCCCCCGCCAGGTAGCCAGCCCTGGGCTGAGCGCACCTGCCCATGAGAGAGAGGGAGAGAGTGAGAGAGACAGAGAAAGAGAGAAAAAAAGAGAGAGAGAGAGGCAGAGAGACAGAGAGAGATAGAGAGAGAGGGGCAGAGTGACAGAGAAAGAGAGAGACAGAGAGAGAGAGAAAGAGAGAGAGGCAGAGAAACAGAGAAATAGAGAATAAGAGAGAGAGACAGAGAAAGAGAGGCACACTGTAGAAGGGGGAGGACGAGAGCCAGCTTGGGAATACGCTGGCTAGCCGTGCCTGCTTTTCTCACTGAACAGCCGCAGCTGAGTTTTCACTCGCTCCTCCATTCATTAATTAGTGCTTTCATTCAATACTTTTGTATTTGTCTGCAAATACAGTACTTAGTCTAAATCAGGCTCCATCTCATGTGCAACAGAAATATAATGATCTGTGGATGTACTCTGAAATTATTGTGATGTCACTCTAGTACGCACATTAACATGCGACATAATCCAGCGACAAATCTGAAACTCAGCAGCTACAAGAGTCGAGCAGCCTTGCCAACACTGGCTTCTCTTCTCAAAGACGGCTATTCAAAGAAATGCCGAAAGCAGCGGATATTGTCACAGCAAAGAGAGCGACCCTTTCAGCAGGGAATGCGATTGAGAATTAATTGAACCATGGGTGGTTAGCTGGACACAAAACACAACACAGTTGTTTTTCTGATTGTCCTCAGTGAGATTTTTTTCTTAGTTTCCATGAGAATGTTTCCTGAAGCCATGAACAATATAAACAAAGCAGTTATTTGTGTCTGTGTTAAATAAGGTCAGAAAATGTTCTTTATATTTAAAGTAATGATTGAATAAAACACATTAGTAAAAAAAAAAATAAAAAAAAACATGTTTATTCTTTACCTTTTAACAAGAAAAATACTTTAAAAAAATTTTTAATCAAGTTTTAAACCAGACTGTGGATTTGGAGAACCATTACACCCCTACTAATAATACAGTCTGTCATGAATGATACGAAAGTGGCAATAGTTGGCACAGTAGATTTTGTAATATACTGCTATGTATTATTTAAATCATTCCTCGGTGCACATTACAATATATTCTCCATTTTGCACAACAGCTTTTATTTCACATATAAGTCTGTGTCATGTCTTCATAGCATTGGTAATGTGTAGTTAAATTACTACACATACCAATGATTATTAGAAGAGCCTTCATTTGTCATAAAAAAATACACTTTGTGAATGTATTGGATCGTCACCCGCAGTGCACCTAACAGCAGTTACGCACATTCCTACTGTGTCCAGTAATAACATTACTTTGCTGAAAGTGTCATTATGTGTCATAATTTATGCACAATGAAAAAGGTCAGCACACATGCAGTCTTTTCACTTGATGCTGAGAAAAGTCAATAAAGTTCCTCATTCCTACTGACATTTTGATATCTCTGCTTTTATAATGTCAAGGTTTTTTTTGTCCAAAATAACTTTGTCCTGGCAAACTGAGATTTTCCCATTATTTATATTCATTTACATACGTGTGCTGGTTATTTGTCTTAGCAGCATTAATGTTGCATATCCCGTCAGTTAAAAATGAGGAGGGTTCAGGGGTCGAGCAGCATTTTATCTAACGAGCTGGTGTGGTCAACACAAGTCAATGACTGCGCTCCATATTAAAGTGCTGCTGATCAGAACAGATTGCCTTCCAGTCCCCTCTCCACTTGGCCTTGCCTTCCAAAAATCTGAGCAGGAAAACTGCGGCTACACTCGCACTCATATTAGCAACCCTCTCCTTCTAGAAGGTTCTGGATAAGGCCGAGTACTCGCCAGGATGGGACACACCGTGTTTATGCTGAAGAACAAACAGGAATATTGGGCAACAGTGGAGAGAAGAATAGCAATACAACAGGAAAAGCTTGTTGATAAGATGTAATCACCCCCCCCGTTACTCCCCCACCGCCATGATTGGAGCTGGAGGGGGTAACATGACAATGGCAATGAGCAGGAAAGTTGACACAGAAGCCGGGGATTTCAGGTTGTCAGGTTTCGGTTCCAGTCTGTCTCCAGCAGTGCACGGAGAAAGCTGTTCAGAGGGAAATTGGGGAAAGATTAATGGCTGTGTACAATGCATCATATACCTTGCCTTGTAATTCAAGGGAGATTTAACGAGTGATGAGCTCAGAACACAATCTCTCCCTCTCTCTCCCCCCCTCTCCCTCTCTCTCTCTCTGTCTCTCTCTCTCTTTCCCACACTCCTTCCGCACTTGCTCCTCAAAAAAGCATATGGGTATTATCAGAAGAGACTTATGGGTCTCAACATTGATCTCCCTTCGCATTTTGGTGGTGTATGTCTGCACAATGCTCTTAAATACACACACACACATACACACAAACAGGCAGACACAAAGACACAGAGAAGAGCCTTGCTGTAACTGATGCTAGATGTTTATAAACAACAGGAGGGGTGTAATCCCAATGAAATAATGCATAAGTCCACAGTGGCGTCACTAGGGGTGGTGACACCCGGTGCGGTCGACCGTTGGTGTCACCTGATGTTGAAACGACAAAGCGCTTCTCCTTACATTAATACCACTAATTAAATGAACCGGCAGTTAACTGCATCGGAGAAATTAGCGGTTTCAACCCGTCACTACACAAAACAGTCAATTTGGTGTCACCCCACCCTGATGGTGACACCCGGTGCGGTCCACACCCCCCGCACCCCGCTAGTTACGCCTCTGTAAGTCAAGAGCATTCATTTCAATAAAAAGTTAATTAAAGTGAGCTCCACAATGTTTGGGACAAAGACATATTTATTAATTTGACTCTTACCATGTAGAAATGACAGCACTTTTATACATAGCCCTCAATTTCAGGGACTTATTAATGTCATGTAAATGAAAGTAGTCATGTTTGTCGTAGAATTGTGTCCTTATGTTGACAAATGCCAGTAAGAGATTCCAAAGGCAAACAAAAGCCTCGATACTGCAAGCTCTGTTGTTCATATACTATGGAAGCACTTTATCTCACCAGACTCATCAGAAACACCTGTGAAGTCATTTGTTCCAAATGTTATCGAGCCCTGAAATGGAGGGACTATGTATGAAAAGTACTGTAATTTCTATATGGTCCATGCAAAATGCATAGAAAATACCCTGAAATAGAAGCTGAGAATGTGCACTTTAACCACATGTGAATTTTTTATTATAAATCTACAATTGTGGAGCCAAAAAAAAGTATTTGTCCCAAATAATATGGGGCTCATTGTATATATATATATATAGGATATTAAGTGGAGGGTGTGAGTCCATCAAGTCTACATTACTGTATTGTAGTGATATAGATATTATTTCAGAAGACTTACAGGAAAAATTGCAATATCTCATAAAGTTTGGGCATCAAGCTTTAACAAGGGTGATGTATAATTTCTGTAACTGTGTCACTACAAAACAGTATTTAAAAGCAGAATAAAAATATGGCCACTTACCCTGCAGCATGCAATTTGGCATCTAACAATGAGTGTCATTACATTCTGAATCAATTTGTGCTCGAAGCACTTGTGCATTCAGACAGTAGCAGCTACACAGTAGAATGTTCAGTCATAAATAAACTCCTATTGGGCTCATATGTACTCTGTAAGAGTTCAGTTAGCACTGCACATTTTACTGTAAAGTTGTAGGGTGCATCCAGGTTCTGGTAAACAATATGTAGACAAAACAAGTGGGTTTTAAGTTACTGCCAGAAGACTAAGAGATTGATTCCACAGCTCTGGGGTTTTAAGAACGTCCTTCCACCACTGAGCAACCAGTGAGGACAAGCAAACTTTGAGGACAGTAGTTTTCTTAGCCACACACAGTAAAATGTTCAGTGTTTAATCAACTCTTACAGAGTACATATATCCTATTCTGGGCCCTATTGGATTCATATGTATTCTGTAAGAGCTGAATTAACACTGGGTATTTTACTGCGTACATCTCAAATGTAACCTGTAAATGATGTATGCTACTGCCACCAAGAAACATTCTTTCACTTTCTCTCTCATTGTACTTCTTTCTTTCAAGAGCAAGATATCATACCCCCCTCCCCCCAACCCACCCACACATATTAAATTCAAAAATAAAAAAATAAAAAACCCTGGTTAAAAAATGTTAAACAATATGTTCCTGTTCATCACCCAGCTATAGCCACCAGCAGCAGTTCATACACCCCAGGCATATAATAAGCAGCTCTGCTGGACGACGGTTTAAATGTCTGCAGCGCCGTGACGGATTATAATATTTAAAAATTAAATATCAATATCAATACCAGAAAATGAGAAAGACGGTCTGTGATCTTGAAAATAAGTCATGGGCAAGTGCAAATGCGGAAGGAAACTGATCCAAGCTATTACGTGTAATGTAAAACTTTTAGAGAACAATTTATACTGGGAGTGGGATTAATTAAACTTGATAATGCTATAAATAGGTAGTCTGAGTACATGGGCATTTTCATTTTCTGAGGGCGTTTCGGGTATCAGTATGTGTCTGGTTAGGGACGGATGTACGTGGGTGCAATTGAAAAATGTAGAAGTATGCGGCAGGCACGTTCCAAAGCTCTTTGCTCGGCGACAGTGGGGATAATATTTTAATATTTGGCGGAACAGCCCGGGCTTCAATTTGTCTAATGTCCAAAAGCGCATAATTAGACGCCGCGCAAAAACGGCTATGAGAGGACGAAAACCAGACCAGCGCTTTCCCGTCAATTTCCAGAGTTTTTCCAAATTTCCAATTTACAGGCTACTAAAACGCATAATAGGCATGGGTGCCTTTGCTAACCCATTCATAATTATGACAAGGACCTTACCTGTGATTTTGTTTAGCCTCCTACAAAAATGTCTCTGTGTGGAAAAAAAATATATTTTAAAGGAAGGCCACAAACCTTTCATAGAGCAAAATACAAAATGCACCCTGTGCGTGTGATTGAATCCGGTAAACAGCGCAGTGCTGGCTACGAGTCTCTTAAAGACCTGTGGTATTGCGTCACTGATCGGCAGGAACAATTTCCTTCCCATAACTGCGTTTTAATTACGGCCGTGTTTGCCTGCTTCTCAGCTTGTGACACTTTTCGCAAATTGCCAGAGCTGGACTAGCCTACAGCAGCAGCAGGACGAGTTAATAACCCAGACATTGTGTGAATTAGGCGGTCGAATTTATTTTGAAACCCCCCCACCCCCCTCCCCATCCATTCTATCCAGCATGGGCTTTCTGTGGTGAGATGCGGGGATTTTTTGTCACCATTCATTACAAAAAAAGCTAAATGAAATAAATAAAATAAAAAATCAATGGGAGAAAAGGATTGAAAAAAAAATGACTGTGAAATGATTTAATGTGGATTATACAGGCAAATGAACTGGGCATAAAGACGGGTCTGCCTTCGGTCGGTGGTATGCAAGAGAGCATAATCAAAAAGAATTAAGAAAAAAATGGGCTGTTGGTTTTAATCACAAAATTCAGACACCTGGTTTGTTTGATTCAATTACAGGATTTCTGAAAGACAGAGTTCCAGTCCAGTGCTTGACAAACTTTGCCATAATTGAATTTCATGAAGGCAAATCTTCAAGCTGTGGAGCTCAATGTGTCCTTTGGACAGGAGATATATAAACAGCAGAATTGATAGGATGGCCCATGTTTATTTACCCCCACCTCCCCCAAGAAATGAACAAGCAGATTATTCTAATTTCAGAGTGTGGGGTGAGCAGTCATGCTTAGACGCACAAGATCTCGGTCATCTCTCGTCTGCCTTCAACAGCTCCTTCTCCTGCCCAATGTCACTGTGTTACAGGGCCATGACACTAATGGGTTTGCAGTTTTGGCTTGTGATACAAGTTAAATGTGTGTGTGTCTGTGTGTGTGCCCACATGCGTTTGTGTATGCATGTGTGTGTGTGTGCATGTGTGTGTGTGTGTGTGCGTGCATGTGTGTGTGTGCATGTGTGTGTGTGCATGCATTTATTTAATGTTTATTTGATAGGGACAGATACATTTAAACATAGCTTATTGTCAAACAATATCCAATGCAATGTATCACAGCATTTATAGCATATGCTAATTTCCGATGCTTGTCCCTAGATGGGCTTTTCAAACATACACACATACAGCACAAATCATATAATCATAAAATACATACAATAAACTACTAGAGCATTATTATATACATTCAAATTGAGTAAAGATATCAGAAAATGTAATAAAAGTCTAGCAATTCATAATCATATGATTACTCGACTGAGTGCATTTTAAAAATTGCTTCAGTTTATACTTAAAATGCTCAAAATTATGGTCGGTTTTAAACTGCACAGGTAAAGAATTCCAGGTGCATTCATGCATGCACGTGTGTGTGTATGTGTGTGCTTGCGCATTCGTGCTTGCATGCGTGTGTGTGAGTGTGTGTGTGTTTTAGTAGACCATGTATGGAATGGTCACAGGGGCCTGGGTTGAGCTATACGGTACTGGGTGAGTCACAAGACGTAAGGGGATGTGTTGTTATGAACAAAGCCTATGCCATTCCTAAACACAGAGAAGTGGACAAGGGAGGCACATCAGGCCCTTTAACAGGCATTTAAACCAGGATAGAAGACCAGTGCATTAGTGGTCACTGCAGCGCAAACTTGTTTTGTGCTTCAGTGATCTTCCAGCACACCGGTGTGACATGCAATAGACTTTCACTTTGTTTTGTGAAGTGCTTGTTTTTGTGGAGAATTCCTACACTGTCCTTGGTTCCACAGAAGGAAGCTTTGGTTCCTTAACAATGCATTCTATTACCACCACCCTCCTGCTCTGTTACTCCATACAGCAGGCATAATTAACTGACCAATGGCTCTCGTGACTAGGAACACAGATGGGGGTGCATGTAATTGTTATCGATGTTCCAAGCCAGGAAAAAAATAACTCCACAGGCAGGACAGCATACAATCCACTTAAGCACAGCCATGCTAAGCACTGCTAGTGAGAGTCTGGGGAGGTAACACCATTGCTAACTGAGACCACAAGGCCCTGTTTGTGATGCTCTATTGGCTTCATTATGCCAGGTTTAGGTTGAGTTCATGCTGTCCAGGGTTCGTCAGGTTAGTGTTGCATATGCACCCCCTTGCTCTTTTCTTTGATTGGCTGGGGAGCGTTTTGAACAACAGGACTTCCTCCAAGAATCAGAGATGTATTTTCAGCCTTGGGGCTGCTGGGTGACTCATCCTGTTAAGGCACTGCTCCAGTGTGTGGACAGGCCCCGTGCCCTTGATATCAGATTCAGATTAAGCCTGTCCAACTGTGGCTGGCCGCTCCATCGCTCCCAATGAGGCAACACATAATTAGCCGTGCCATTGCCCAGGGAGTGAGGGATTCCATTAACTGGGATGACCATGTCTCATCGCTCCCTAGCAACCCCTGGCGGCCAATAAAGTTCCTGTAGTATTCTTGCTAAAGCTGTACAAGCTTGAATTATGGACTACAGTGTAACCAGAAGCTTCTGAGGAGGGCACATGCATGTCCATGCTGTCCTGAATGGGTAGAGAAGGGAGCAGCAATGAGTGCACAGCTGATGAACACAACTGGGCATTCCAAATTGGGGGAAAAAAATGGGGAAAGGCATTCAAAAGAATTAATCGCATGTCTAACCATCCTACAGCCTTCAGTTGCCTAATGGCAGAAGCTAAGTGGTGTTAGCTAAGACTGTGATATTAAACCTCCTTAGAATGAAGGTTGCTGGTTCTTTTAGATCTAACCTTCTATGAATTTGGGGCTTTAAAAAACACCAAACAACAAACTCTGCCCGCTGTAGCTGCTGCTCCACTAGTGCCAACAAACACATTGCATTTCCTGTCCCTAAGAGCCTAACTAAGATAGGGCCGCAGCGGCTATGATGCTGAGCTTCTGCCATGGTTCCGCGGTGAAAGGTCACAAAGCAACATTTTTTAATCTCCTTCAACTCCCCTCTCTGGTTTTGCAGCTTCTCTCCTGCTTTCCATGCTTGGTGCACTGGTCTGTTTATTGTTATTGGCTGGTTCCCCATGACATCCCTCAATGGCTGACCTGCAATGAAATGTTTATATTCCAGTGAGAGGCAATACTATGAGCCTCCGCAAAAAATAAGCATTGAAAGACAAAGCCATATGTCTGTCAGACATGGTAAATAATCTATAATAATGAAAAATAAAAATGATGCAACCATGGGAAAAGGTAGGCATGACTACACATGCAGCTTCCGACTGATCAGAGTTTGCCCTGGTGTCCATGGTGACGTCCACATAGCAATGCGGACACTGAGAGGATTTTCAGTATTGTTCACAAAAAGCCCACAGACACAGGCCAGCACTATCAAGGAAAAACCCTGGGACATTGCATTGAGAAGATAGAGTTCTTAATGTCAGAAAAGATTTGCCATGAAGCTCCAAACAATAAATACTGCATGTACTGAGGAAATGCAGGGGTGCCATTCAGACAAAGCTGCACATTTAAGCTTATAATTGGGACCAATTCTGCAGAGAGGGAGGAAGATAGAGAGTGAAAAGAAGGGGGGGGGATAGTGTGGGGGCAGAAAGAGGGACAGGGGGATTAGGGAGAGAGAAAGAGAGGGGAGGGCTGTTTTCAACTATGTTGATGTGATCACTTCATTTCAAATATTGTACAAAGAGGCTTATAATGATTTATTAAATGCAAGCACTATATTGCTGTATACTAACTCTCAAACTCCGGCAATATATGTGGCACTCTCATTCTTGTAGCTAGTCGCCTTTGCAAGGTTGACTTCTCTGCTGTCTCAAAACCAGCCTCTATATCCGACCTGTTCCCAAAATCTCTGAGCCCAGAACTCGCATAATGGCCAAATTCACTTTCTGTGATCCCTTATTGTACTTTAACCTATGTTCAATATGGAATTAAAATTTTAACTCATCAAACCATGACAGCAATGTATGGGGTTCAGCACACGTAATTAAAGCATAGCAATTGACAGTTTTAGCAATGTTTCAAGCTCTGTATTTTAGGATTACCTTAAACAGACAAATTCATCTGTGTACGTATCTTCATCTGTATCTGCCTGTGAGTTTTGTCCTGCTTGTGTTTCTGCTAGCCTGCATTCCGCGCTGCCCGAGTTCTGCTCTGCGTGTTTTGTATTTAGAGTTTTCTCTGTTCTGAAGATATTTGTGTTTTCTGAGAGTTGTCCTGTGTGGCCTCATTTTTGGTTCCCTGCCTTTGTTTCTTCCCTGTATTGGAAGTAAAGTCTTTGTTTCTATTTTCCATTTTGGAGTCCTGTTTTCCCACTCTGCACCTGGGTCCTTTACCCCTAATTCCTGACACAAACAGAATGAACAATTTCTAAAGGCTATTATATGCGGTGTGTGTCACTACTATGTAAGTGCCACAAAGAATGTCTTATGCATGTCACTGTCTGCTAGGGAAATACTGCCGGCAGTATAATGTTAAAATATTTAAGAACTGTTGTTATATTTATCCTTGTAATGGTCTACAGTTATTCATGAACATCCCTTATGTGAGATGTGGTTTGGTGATCATTAGTCCTGTTACAAGTATGACATTGTAACAGTTGCCTTGTCAGCTTGGTGGAATATGTAGTACAAATATATAATATATTAAAATTTACAACAAATACTATCATTTGTTTTATCAAGTTAGACTGTTGATGCACATTCATTTAGAATGTTTTTAAAGTTTTACTGGTGCTACTTAATTGCCTGGCTAATATAATATAATATTATATAATAATTATATTATATATTATAATATAATAATATAATATAATGCACTGTATAAGGCATTGTATTAATATATATTGTTTTCTCTTCGGTTATGACACTCAACTATACTAATAATCCCAGATTGCAATCATGTTGTATTGTTGCGTGTGCCGTTAAAATACAAAGTGTGTGTTCTTACCAATATCCCATTGTGACAGAAAGTGGTCTCAATGTCTCTGTCTCATTAGAAATATGTTCTGGAAGGCTTCACCTTGTTCAATTGTTTAAGGCATATAAAAACAGTTCAGCCTGTGCCCTTTTGAAATGGAAAACAGAGCAGCGTCAACTTACCAGTCGACCCATCCCAGCAAAGAAAAAAAAATTACTTGAACTTGAAACAAACCCAGAAACATTTAAACTGTCAGTTTAAAAAACACTTTAACGGATAAGTTTGTGCTATTCGCTCAAGAGTCATTATGCTCTGTCTCCCTGTTGTTGAGATTGAAGCAAAGGCTTATTTAGCAAGACAACCTGAAACAATTGCCTGGCAGTGAGAGTCACGGTAAGATACAATTCAGTGAAAAGTGAGTGCCTTACAAGGGTTTTGAAAAGAAAAGAAGATGGAAGGGGTGAAAAGGACAAGAATATAAATATAACAGCAGAATGGCAGTAAACAGCCAGGGAATGAAAGATGGTGAAAGAGCTAGAGAGAGGGATCTTACATTATCTCCCAAGAACCATCTATTCTTCGCACTCCTGTCGGTGAATAGGCCGCAAAACATGCGTCTGTATGAAAAGTCGGTTGAATCGTAGTATCTCCAAGGTCCTTAATCAGAGGGCTTTAAGCCAGTCATCGTTACTGGGGGGAAAGCATAAAACATAAACTGTCTGTTTCAGAAGGTGGTGCTTTCTGTTTTATTTGGTTGTAAAGCCTGAATGCTCCCACAGTGACTTCGTTCTCAAACTATATAAATTCAAAAAAGGAGACAAACATTTCTTCACTCTAAAATCCAACCAAAGACATTAACCATGGCTTGTAAATAACTCTTACAAATATAACAAATGCCTCAAATTTAATCCTGAGCATGATCAAAAGCAGTATTTGGCATTACGGTGCCAGGAACGGGGGTGGCAGGGCTGTGTCTCTGCTCCTGTGTGTGGTGAGCTGTCCCCTCAGCACCTCAAATATTTCAGTGACCTGGGAGAGCTGCAGGACCTTGGAGAGCGTCAGCCCCACTCACCGGCATAGTATCAGCTGTGGCTCATTGCCAGTCAGAGCACCCAATTACAAGTGTCTAATTATGAGAGACCACACCCCTCCTCAAAACCCAGTGATCATGAGAGGCTGCTGCTCTTTAGAGACATGCTGTCTGAAGCCGGTGCCTTTCGATATTTCCATGATCTTTTTTTATGGTGTATTACTTTATTGAGTTTAAGGAGATAATAAAAGGCAGTCAGATGCCCACTTCCTGCATCTACCTGGTCTGTTCACCATGTGACTCAGTGACCAACCCCAGCACTGTGCCACAGGAGGGTGGGCGCTCTCTCCTTAAAAACACTACCTGAAGGGCTTTGTCTGTGAATCCCAAAATCACCTTTTCACTCGGATTATCATAGAACCTTGACGCCGACTGATTAA
The DNA here is from genome assembly GCF_013347855.1 of Anguilla anguilla. Classification (NCBI taxonomy): domain Eukaryota; kingdom Metazoa; phylum Chordata; class Actinopteri; order Anguilliformes; family Anguillidae; genus Anguilla; species Anguilla anguilla. The sequence goes on along the minus strand of NC_049205.1, from coordinate 18,647,788 downwards.
AAAAAACCTGAAAACAGACACATGTGTGCCCAACCTCAGTGCTCGCGAAGAACTTCTAGTCTTCCCGTCGCCATGTTGGCTGTTGGCTGCTGGTCTCGGCGGGTGTCTTTTTTGCAGCACTGGTGAAGCGCGCGCGGATGGTTTTGACAGACGATAATAGCTCATCAGTTATTGGCCTGAAGCGCATGCGGCTCCTCAGCTTGTTCGGGGACCCGCGGGAGAACGGTCACCAGCCCACCTCTTTCCGGAACCGGGAAATAACCAGACTCTTTTCCCATTGTTGTTATTTTTCATTGTTTTACATTATTCGCCATGCCGGGCGAACGCACGGCCTCGCCCGCCAACGCTTATTTGCGGACGCTCGCGGCACTGGCCCTCCCCCGGTGAAAAAAAAAAATAAAGGGAACGTTTCGTCGCAGGTCGGCCAGCGAGGGGCGGCGATTTGCAGGATGTCATTCGTTCTGGTTGGAGGAGGGAAGAGGATGCGGAATAAATCTCTCCGGCTTCTCTCTTCCGCCCGTTCCGTCTTCACCATACGGTGATTCAATTCCGCTATCAGCAGGAGCGGAGTGGACGGGGAGGACGATATTTCAGAAGGAGACAGGAGTTATTTGATCTTGTCAACGTTTAGGACGAGATAGAAAGTTCATTCAACAAGGACTGCCGTAGGGTGCTATCTGTCCCTCCTGCCGAAGTGCACGAAGGTGGTATTTGGGGGGTGGGGGGTGGTTGGGTACAGCTATATTAAAACGTACATTTTGTCCCGTTGCCCTGGCAACCACCATTGAACACATCACGCCCCCCACCCCCACTGCCCTTTCATTGCTGTGATGTTGAACATAAAAAAAATCCATTCAACTTCAGCACAACAATCACTTACATGTGCAGAAACCTTCCATGCACAGATATTGAATGCATTACAATCACAGCAGTGTGTTTTTTTCCCCAGTGTACCGACTGAGACAAGGTTGGCTATATCTCCAAAGCAGAGGGGTCTTTGAAAAACAGGCAAAGAGAGTCAACGATCCAACAGGATGTCAACCGATGCGGACGTGATCCTGGTAATTCTCACACCATTCTGCACTCACGACAGCAGGCCCAATATGCCAGAGAGAGGTCACGCTCATTATGCATCAAACAAAATGGCACTCAGTTCAATGGGAAGGAGCTAATCGGGAGCTGAATTTTCATGCCGCACATCGCCGCCCATGTGTAAGATCCCCGCAGGCTGCCTGCCGGAAGCATCTCCAGGCTGAATATCTCCTTCCACTCCAGGATGCCACTGACACACCCCAGCAAGCAAGCACCTATTGGCCCGATGTCAGCTTCAGCTGTTAGCCTGCCAGCGTTTTGCAAACCGGCACTAGAGCCGCCCGCTACTGCCCAACTTTTTAGCATTCTTCAAACAGCCGGTCCTCATCTGGACTGCGCTAGCAGCTGCTTTAGTCTGGATGAGCCCTGGCAAAGCCGACAGCTCTGCCCATGGCGGGCCACTTATGACCATCACACATTTATATTCTAGCCAAAGCTGGACCACAGCTCTCTTTTTTATGCTTTCAAATACTGCAAATGTATTACACATTTTTCAAAAAATCAATTTGCAAGAAATATAAAGCATTAATCATATTCTCCAAAGTCTACTTATTTACAATGTATTGTTGTACATTTAATTTCATTAAGGGTATAGTCACCTGACATGACCTCATCGGATCACCCCAGTGTGAATTTCCCTGGCCACAGTCACATACAGTATGTGCTAAGCTGTTTTCAGTCTTTCCCACTCAGTAAAATGTGATTTCCCTGAGAGGAACAAACACTCTTGTAATGTTCATATCACAGTGACTGCAAGTGAAGTGACTACACAGTGAATTACAAACGAAAGACTGAGCGGGAAATGTGACTCTACACTACCCTATCACCCCTTGAGAATATCCCATTTCTTGATCTGATCATGAGTTGCACTGTTAACATGCTGTACATATCCTAGCATTATGGAAAGTCACGTTTGTCATTTGTGTTTATGAAAGGTCTAGGAACCTGGATTGTGGTTATATTCCCCAGAAGTGACAATTTATTGTCTTCTTTATATTTTCTCAAGTTTTTAACCTAATTATAACCATTAAATTGTAATTAACACAATTAGATTATTGTGACCTGTTCAGCAGACAAGGACAGGGTGAGCATGTATCCTGCACTCGTTAACATTCATATCCGTAAGGCACGTCATATGTAGACCATTCCTAATCGCTAGTTCGGTTAGAGCCGGTTAGAGCAGTAACCTTACACTACCAGACAAAATGAAAGAAAGCAACATAAACTAGGCTTCACCATTGTATAATTAAACATGAAAATCAACCAATAACATTGCAACACTGAGCTACTGTATACTAACATTAGACTCTATAGCAGTCTCAAACTACGGACATTACACCCAGATAAAGAAAGGCTTTGATTCCGCATGTCTAAGCACAAAAGATATTTAATCATAGCTGGCTGATAGTAGGCCTACTTACCGATCCACCATGTTCTGCGAAAAGTTCCAAGTGAAAATGGGCACTACTATCTGTAAGGGTTATTGTAATATTGCAGTGCACATGGGCTCCAGAAATAAAACCCATTTCTTGTAGGTCTCTTTATTTTAGTGAAAAGAAAAAAGGGTATTTGCTTTTTCCGCATCCAGAGAAGGGGCAGTGCTTTGTCGTTTTCATATTTAAAATATATATATAAATTATTATCACTTTGGACTCATTGGGACATAACAGAATATAAATAATAATGTATTAGGCAAAAATGACTATATATTGGGATGTGCAAATATACTGCAACATATATTCCACGTATACACAAACATAATTAATTGTATTACAGTACAATGTATGGCAATATATTTTCATTGCAGAAGGTTTTATGTACATGACGTTTTATGTTTGAGACATTGGCCTTGAATTTGGAAATATCATACAAGTTTCTTCCCTTTTAAAAAAGTGCTTACTTTGTTGCTCGCAAGTTAAATATAAATACTGTAGCTGCACAGTGTCTCAATGATGCCAGCCCATCCCCCCACTCAACCCGCCCTCATCATAGTGTTTCCAAGGCTGCGACAAATCCATTTGAGAGCATTTCAATTCAGCACCTGGAAAGCTTTTTTAAACATGATTTTTTTTCATAACAATTAATACTGGTGCATTGCTACCTCAGCAGTTCTGTCACTGTACAGTCTGCTTCAAGCAATGACTGTTTGCGTTGAGCGGCAGTTCTATTGGATCTTGAGAGCAAAAACAAATACTTGCATTGCGGACAGAAATATGCAATTGATGACTCTGAATGTTCTCTGACTTTTATAGTTTTTCTCAAGTGCTTTAACACATTTTATGAAACATTGACAACACTCCCAGAACTGCAAGTGCAATCCCCACATCAGATTATACTACAACACAAAATAGTATTCACTCATAAAAGGCCCACACTCAAATGTTTAACTCATTTTTCAAAATTGAATAAATCCGTCAATGAATACAATCAATGTCACCAAAATGAAAGTTCCCTTTATCATTCCTTAAGCCAAGACAGTCAAAGTGCTAGCAAATAGCATGAACATGACAGCGTACCCTGAAAGTGTGTGCCTCCACCTCATTTCACATTGAGACCGATACAATAACTCACTATGCAGCGCTGCCAAATCACTGACATTTCCTATGTAGCCGACTGAATAGTAGTGTCAAAAACTATGCTACACAAAGGCTGTAATTTCTGCCTCAAACCTGATATTTTCCCTTGCAGTGCAATGAGGGAAAACTTTTCAAAAATGGTGCAACCATCCGCTGCCTACAAGCTTCTGCTATGATGTCGTCACAAGCAACCTTCATTGTACCCGGTAGAGAGTAGTGATCATAAACATGGCTGGGTGTTTGTTGTGGAACTCATGGGTCACTGGATTCCATGATTTTTTTCCCCCTTCTTTTGGCAGTTCAGTGACTTTCTCCATTTTTTCCATTGCAGCGATTTCTTCAATTTTTACCACTTTCTGTGATTTTCCGCCAGTTTTGGATGGTAACTGTCCACCTTTGCATAACCTACTGTGTGATTTGTATAGGCCTAAGCCTTTTAACCGTACTTCAAAATGCTACAGGAGACAAAGTGTGACAACGCTTATTCTGGAATGTGCTGGAATCAAAAATTTGGAATTAAGAATGGGGAGTAGCCTGGGAGGAATGGCACCAAAATCCGTTGGTGGACAGCAAACCATTCCCTGATGAGATTTGTGCAGTAAAAGTTAAAATAGTGGCAAGTCATTCCTCACCAACCTCCCCTTGTTCTCAGGAATGAGAGTTCCCTGTAAAGTGTCTCCAAGAAAGCCAGGAAACCTTGTGTGTCGTAGGGTCCAATGATGGTGCTGTAGGAAATGATTCCATTCTCAGATACGGCTGCACACGTTGTTATGTTCCCCCCGTGTTGGCCTGGAACATCCACAGTGGCTCAGTGACCTGTTATGTTTCAACTATGCACATCTCCTGGTTTTGGTCAAGTTGAAACTGTCTCGTCCACATGCACAAAAATGTGTCAAGTTGAATTTGCTTCCAGCTCCATCACTCTCTACAAATCATACAATTATAGTGAAGTACTTATATCACACATTTTGTTGTATATTTTTAAAGTAAGCACATGCAGGTTATACTCGGCGATACTGAAAGGAAACGTGCTGTGTGGCATACGCTGATGAGGCCTTGCCTGTACATATTGTAACGGTGGCTGGCAAACTAGCTAGCTGCCACTGGTTGTGTATAGTTTGATGGTCACGAATGACTTCCTTGTTTTGATGAAACTAGTCTGGGATTGAACTGTGAGATAGCCAGTTGGGCTTTATCTGTTATGTGTTTGGCAGATTTGAATGTGGGCCGCAGGTTGTAACATAAAAAGAGCAGACAACCCATGCTCCTGTGCTTGTGTCTGAAGCTGTGTTTCTTCTGCATAAAAAAATGAGCACAATGGCTCAAAAATGGCATGTCTCTGGCTGAAATCGCTACAATATCGATACCTTAGCTCCTTCATTCTGGCACAATTCCTCTCAGGAGGTACCTTGTACAGCTGCTTCATTTTCTTTTTCTTAATGTTTGTTTTTTCTTTAGTTTCCTATCTATTGTGGTGAGACTGACAGTGTTGATGTTTTCAAAGATCCCGTCATCTTCTATGAGTGCACTCTGAAAGTCTCTTAGCCTGATGGTGTTGTTTACTGTCAACATATTACAGATTTCTACATAATGCTGAGGTGTGAAAACTGTTCTTCTGCCACTGGCCTGGGTTAGTGAGCTCAATCCTACAAATACACTGCAGTACATTGAAAGACAATAGGAATTGATGAATATAGCAAAGTCAATGTATTCTTTATGAATTCTGTAACATAATCTGACAGAGTTTGCTGGTGTACCATGAAGAAATATTGTATCTACGAGCTAGACCCAATATGTCCTTGAAATAACTTTGCCGTCTTCTGCATCTTTTTCTTCCTCTGTGGCCCTCCCTATCCCTACCAATCCCCTTTATTTGGCAAGAGCAAGCTCTTCCCCTCTGATGCGTTCCTGTTCCACATTCAGGAAGTCTTTTAAAATTCAGTTGTACTGTAGCAGTATAAATATGTCTGAGAGCTGATAGCTCACGATTTGGATCTGTTAGCTAAATTTGACAGCATGTGTGATTGGTTGCTCCGAAATGTGAAAAAATGAACTCATTAACTGAATTTCGAGACTTGACTGACAAGTATTTGCCAGATCACTGTACAATTTCTATAAGATACGTAGTAGGTTTCATTTATTGACTGTTGATTTATGTACAATTTCACGTGTAAGGATTTAAACAATGAACATGTGAGAGTGATAGCATTCATCAAAAAAAATATGTAATCCATTTTGGTCAGCAAGGCTTACTCAATTATTGGGCAAATAGTAGGGAATTGTACTTATGCATTTATATAAATGCGCCTCAACATTTGCATTTTGAGTGAAACAATGAGAAATGTTTCTAGTGTTGGGAGCTGAGCAGTCAGAATACTTCACACAGTTCTTTAATAACTTTGGTGGTCATTCAAGGATTGTTTTCAGCAATTGTGAAACGCTGTAAAGCTTATTCATGCTACGTATATATATATATGGGTGGAAAGTCTGGAAACACAATGAATAGGATGTGATATTGTGACACATTTTTGAAGAAAAAGGAAGTGAGAGACAGCATAGACATGCCAGCTGTAGGTGGGCTAGCATTTTGCAAATTGGCTCCACTGCAGTCTGCTTGTAGCGGGATCATCCGCTGTCTGTTTTGTATTAACAGCTGATCCTCGTCTTGACTGCCTGCGACTCGACTGTACGCTAGCGAGCCGCCGCAGTGTCGATCTGCAAAGAGCCGGAAGACCGGCAGCTGGTCTGACAGCAGGCCGCTAATGGGCGGCTAGCGGGTACGGTATTATTTGCTAGCGGGGTACTGTCCAGCTCGTCATATGTTTCAACAACGACGGCACACACAAAAACTGACAGGTTTTTATTTTGTGAAATGTAACCATTTAAAACTCATAACGCATCAGATGAAAAGGAATTATTACCTTTGTAATCTTGTAATTACGATTAGCGAGAGCACGGGTGTCAGAACGCGGTGCTGGAGCGGCACAGTGTCTGCCGGTTCTTCAGCACATTCAGCACCAGTGATTCGGTTAAACCGGCGATTGTTTAAAGAATCCATAGCCCTTTGCTCTCAAGGTCTTAATTGGCTGCTGACTGAAAGGAAGCCAAATAACTGCGGGCACTGCAGCCCTCCTTGACTGGAGTGACACGCGTGACCTGGACTATCAGCAGCACATTGTCTGGGGCTCCTGGGTGACACATCCAGCTAAAGCATTAGCCCTGGGTACAGTGATGAGCCCCGGAGTTTGGCACTGGATGCTGGCTGCCCCAGGGCTGTCCGGGGGTGGGAGCGTGTCTCTGCTGTTTGTGAAACATTCGCCTGAGAGATAATCAGCAAATTAACTGCCATTGGTGTACTCAGCTAATCAGTTAATTGACCCAGCACAATTAGTGCCAACAAATACTCCACTATGGGCCTCGTTTCTGTCATAAGAAATGTCACTCTTTTTTCTGAAGGATGTGACTCACTGGGATTTAAACTTGCATTACAAACATTATGGATTTTTGTGGATTTTGAGGTAGGTTTCCTGGTATGGATTCATCATATCGCTGCATCTTTGATAATGCCAGTTACATGCACAAAGCGTACCAGGAAACCCCACAAGCTCGATGCCAAATGGAGTCCATTTAGCCAGCATTGTCCAGAGTGAGGGTTGGGTGGTGGGGGGGGGCAGTGGCAATTGGCCAAGCAATTTCCCTAAAGTTGAGAAACTCACAGAAGTTGCTAAAACGGTTTATAAGCATTTTCCATGCAGAAAGTTGCACTACGCAGCGCTTCTGAGAAATGCAATAACAGAGCAAGGCTCAGACCTACCAATAAAACTCCCACCTGAGCCATGCAAAATGAGATGAGGCAGTTGGTATTCTGCTGTGGACTACAATTCCCAGTTCATCAGTTCCTATTCCAGATTTGTAGACGTGAAGGTGGTCAACAAATACTGCTCTGCTGGTGCAGCTCAGGGAGCTGATCCGGGACTGGAGTTTAGGGACACAGCTCACGTTAATCGTGGAACGTGGCAAAAGTGATCCACCTCGCTGAAATGATCCACTGATTTGAGAGAAAAGAAATCGGAAAACATGAAACACACATTAAGAGTAAACAAGTATAAAACAGTCAGAACAAACAGTCAGAACAATAAACAGCCAATGTGTCGACACATTCAGAGGAGCCACAGAGACAGCAACTGACAGCATGTTACAACTCCTATGCACTCCAAAAGAAACCTACATTTGTTTCAACCAGCGTACAAATACCTGGAGGCTTGCAAGGGGTTTTGACCCCAAGAAAGTCCACGCACTTGCACTCTACACGAAACCCCCTCTGGACCAAAGGTCTTCTAAACTTTTAAAGTACAAATTATTAGAAAAAGTTGAGAAAGTCTTTCCAAATATAGCACAGGAAGCAGGTGAGCAGTTCTCAGGTGCAGTAGCGGCTTAGCTGGTGGATTGTAGATCTCAAAGAAGCGAAGGCAGGCTACACATTTGCTAGCGTGTGCCCCGCAGAACCAACAAACAAAACCGCAGCTAGGGAACGTGCCTCAAATCACAAGCGGGCGTCACAAATTGGGGGAAATAAACAAATTGAAAAATAAAGCATCAAGGAGCATTTGAGAGAGGAAAAAAAAGCAGAAATTGAGCGGTTGAGATTCTTAAAGTGAATGAAAGACGGCGGGAATGCCTCCGTGTGTGGTCCGAAGGCTTTTCTGAGCCAGATGTGTTTTCCGATGTCTCGGCGGAAAGAAGGCACGTCGAACGCGAGTTTAGAAAAAAAGAAATGCTGCCGGCCGGGAAAGGCGGTCGGGAGAAGAGAAAAGATGAAACGTTTCCCTCGTTCACTTTGTGCCGTCAGACATATTGCTTACTCTCATTATCGCAGAAGCCTTCAGCTGAGCGCGGAGCGCTCCTCTTTCTCTCTCCGTCCCCTCACTACTTCTCTCTCTGCAACATGATGACAGGTTCGTAGAGCGCTCCACACCTCCTTTGATTCCACGCTGTTCCGTACTGATCACAAACAATTTTCGCCTGCTAACACAGCCGAAACCCGAAGGCAAATCTTTATTTCTTCTTCACGAATCCCTCTTATTTTGCAGATATAATTCCAGAGTTATTGGTGAGGCTTCTCTGCATGTTTCAGTCTCCCTTCTGCCACAAGTCATGTAGATATTTGGGCCCCCCACTCCCCCCCCCCCCCCCAAAAAAAAGTCTTTCAGCTCTTTCAACACACTCGGAGTCAGAGCAGGTGTAGCTCCGTTTGGAGGTTGGATTATCAATCTTCAGTCAACATGGAGCCTTTACGCCCAAGACTACAACCATTTTAAGTGTGCACTGATTGCTCCCACAGTCCAGCTGAGATCAAGAGGAGCGGATGATTGGGAGCGCACATGTAAAATGGTGGGGTCAGAACCCTCGTGCGGAAAGAGACCTGTTGATTAGAGGTGGGAGATACTACTGCTCCTGCCGTAGCTGTCTCTAACGGACCACCAGAGACAAGCAGAGAGTGAGAGACAGAGCAAGAGACAGAGAGAGAGAGAGCAGGCGGCTCTCCCTATATTTCTCCTGCTCTCCACTGTGGTACAACTGGGTTCACACAAGGCATTCATGCAGAGTAAAGTGTTTGCTGATAATATGACTTGAGTCAAACAGGGATCAAATATACCACATCAGTCTGAAATGACTGCATGTATGGTGTACCCCAAGCCAATTCACTTGTGGGGGAGGAAGAATAGGCACTGCAAGAGCTGCAGAACGCTGCGGATGAAGACTCAAAGGTTCAAATTGCTGCACAATAGTCCAGAATCTATACACAGGAGTCCAAAATCCATTCACAATTGTCCAAAATATATGGTTTGCTAACTAGCCAGCAATCAATAAGTTCAGACTAGAGGAAGAAGAAACTTACTGAAGGCTCGACTGGCTCTGAAATAGTAAAATAGAAGGCAACTTCCAATTTTTTAAACTGCAGTAGTAGTAAGTGTCTGGCAAGCTGTAGGTAACATAGTACTTAAAATTATGTGTTCTGGCAGTAGGCTAGAACCAGTTCTGTTCATGTCAGATGGTAAAATGTATTTGGCCAAATCTATCTACCGTTATGATTAGCCTACAACGGCACTGGAATTCTCCCAGAAGTTACCATGGTAAAGTTCGGGCCTGAGAAGCCTAAAGATTTTATAGAACAGCAGTTTGTGGCTTCAGCAAGCGAACTAATAATCTTCTGGTAGACAGTGAAATGCAGAGCATTGTAATGTACAGAAAATGGATACTCTATTACACTGTTATGTACTCAAACCGAACCCATTTAACAATGCTATAAACATTTATTTTCTAACAAAATACAAAAGAACTAGTATGAGAAACAATAGAAGTCCAGGGATCATTCCAAACAGAGCAAATGCAGGGTAATCTCCTAGCAGAGAAGGAAAGAAAGAAAGAAAGAAACTAATTAAAGCTCAACAGAAGCAAACGCTGAGTTGCTGCACAGGTGGGTTGCTGTTCCCCTCTTCCAGGCATCCAGGAACATAAAATAGGTGCACCAATCATGGATAACCACTGGCAACCGGAAAGCAGGGAAAAGAGAAACAAGAAAGAGGGTAAGCAAAGCAGGGGGGCATGCAACAACACAATGAAATTGGGAAGCAACATGGTCCCTACCGGAAAGCTCTTTGCTTACTCTGTCTATATAAAGAAATAAATACATAAATGGTGGTAACACACACACCCCTCCCCCACCTCCAACACTTAGCACCTGAGACTGTTTTCATGCGTGGAACCCTGCGCCGTCTGCCTTTCTCACAGCTGAGATCAAACGCACACGCACGTCCCCAGCCTCACACGCATTTTAGAGCCGAACATGAAACACGAGAGGGATGGAAAACAGAGACTGCGTACGCCTGCATCTCACCTGTCACCAGTGAATGTCTGCACTCTCTTCCCGCTCAATAAATGAAAAATGCTGTCTGGATTTTTTATTTTTTTTCTTCTGATAGGTCACGTTGGTACAAAACATTATTTCTTTTTTTTTTCTTTCTTTTTTTTGCATTTCTGGGAAAGAAAAACTGGACATCCTGAAATTGCAGGGGAAAAAACAGCAGGGCTGAGGCTGTAAAGATTCAGGTGCAATTTCAAAATGAAGACTTCTGCCAGGATACAGAAACACTAAAATAGCCTGGAAATGTTTGGAGAAAAAAAAGGTGGGCATTAGAGGGTTCTATGAGTTATCCCTACGTGGATGGAGGTGTTGGTGTTGGTGTGACTAATGCTAAGAAAAGCAATGTTCTGTTCCGAAATGGTGTTTTGTATCCTTGCTATTTCTCTTGTTAGGGTTTTGTAAATAATCTCAGTTTAAATAAAGACCTTTTAAGAAACTCTCTCTCTCTTTCTCTCTCTCTCTCTCTTTCTCTCTCTCTCTCTCTCTCTCTCTTTCACACACATACACACAGATACACACACACACAAACGAGTATGAGTTTGGGAAAATGGTGTTTTATTTTGGGGTGTTTAAGTGTTTAAGAGCACAAAAGAAATGCCAAATGATGAATCTTCTGTAGGCTGAACAAAAGATGGCAATTTTCAGAAAGAAAACAGCAAGGAAACGAACTGGAGGAAAGATGGATCTTTAACAATACTGGTCAAAGCAAGGGTTAAGACTGATTATCATAATCACACATACATTTAAGACCATTGAAGGGATGAAACATGATCCACTGATGATGCAATCTATTCTGTTTGCATCTGCCAAGATTGCTAGTTTCTCTTTTTATTTTAATTGTCTTGTTTTCGTACTTTCAATATTAAGTTACTTAAGAGCCCACCTTAATCTGTCGCCCTTTCCTTCTCTTAAATGGACAACTGCAAAAACCGCAGACAAAACACTGTTAAATCGTGACAAAGCAGTCGCTAGCTTTATAATTTTATAACTTTATAATTCACTGTCACTAAAAAAATATAAAGACTAAATATTGACTTAAAAGCTGGAAAAAAAACCTTGCATTTAATTTGCGCATTGTAAAGAGAGATTATGTAACTGCAGTGAATATCACTGGGAACATTATATGCTGTAGGCTTTTATTTATTTCGTTTGTTAAAGTATCATCCTCAACCCCACTTAAATGCTCCAGAGCTGCCCACTTAAATCCACTCACCCTTCAGAAAACTGAACAAGGAGAAATATGATAGGAATCATATTTAGTCATGTCAAATATAAATAAATGAACAGCAGTCCTGGGATTTATCCTTGAAGGCCAGGAGCTTAGCAACATAGCCGGCAGAATCAATAGCAAAAGACCTTCACTAGAGCAGAGTGGAGAATAGAGAAGAGCTCTACACCGTGTAATTGAGATTAACAATACAGATGTTAATCACAATAAACAATTCTTAAAAACATTATTTTATAAATCATTTCAACAAACATATAGCCTAAAGGGTTTCGTTGATGCTTTTGTTCGATGTATTTTCTAGATATGAATGCAAATCCAAACACTACATATACATATGTTAATAAAATATGTAAATTGTGATATTATATTTAGAATGAATGAGCAACTGATCATTTAACTTTCTATCAGCTAAAAGTATTACAGCTTCCGTTCAAGTTTGGCTTGCTGAAATTATAGTAAAATGTTTGTAAATAATGTTGTTGGGTTCCAGTACTTATTTTTCAGTACTGATAGTAATTTCAACCATGGCTACTTTAATGCACATTATTACTGATACAATCACAGTTCAAACAAATTGTAAGTGCACCCAGTATTCAAAACCTCTTTTAATGGGTGTGATTTCAATCCTTTCATCCTTTTTGTTCTTGTAGTTTGTCTGCTTGCCTTTCCCATTTTCAGTTTTTTTTTTTTACATTCTTTTTCTCATTCTTGTTTACCCCATCACGCTCCATGACTCCGTAAATATCGTTCCTTTGTACTACGTCAGTCAAATAGTTTGACCTCGCTATAAAATAGCAATAGGGTTGATTTTCCAACTGAACATTAGTCTATTCAACAGGTGGCCAGCTCCTGTTCCTGAATTGTAAATTGGCACATAGCCGTTGGGGAGGGAAATGTCATTGTAGGCTACTACTGATAATTTGTTCAGTGGCTCTCTCCTGACAGACATCATTTCCCCTTATTAATTCCCATTAAGGCCTGATCCACCACCTGCTTTGTTTTACATGTGACGCAGAGGCTGTCCCAATATCCTCACGCAATCACACTTGCACACTTGGGCACTTGGGGTGCACATTCGTGTGCCTAATGTAAGTGCACACGTGAGACCCATTTCTAAAAGAAATCATAAGTGCAGTGCGCTTGATGTGCACCTTATCCAGGCTTTAGCTAAGACTGCTCCAGACCGGTATTCGGCCAAGTACACAGACCCACAAAGCACCAAGTTGATGATGTTTATTGTTGATGTCAGTCACAAGGTTGCCAGCTGAAAATGCCAGCTATGAAATATCAATGTAAGAAACATGTTTGCAAATATGCAAAGGTTGTACATTTTTATTTTAGTCATACGGTAGCATCATGATGGTATTGTTAATGTAAATATAACGCTAGCAAGCTTGGTTAATTTATCTGTAATTAGCAAGCCCACATCAAGCTTTGCACTTAATATCGATGTTACACAATAAATCATTTGGGCCTTGGGACAAAAAGTGTGTCCCAATTGCTTTAAAACTCCCCGCACACTTGAGCACCAGATAAATACTCGCACAGCATATTAAAATTTACATTCCACATCACAATACATCACCAGAGTGGGAAAGCACCCAAGTGCACTGGAGAAGTGAGGAAAAATGGGACAGCTTAGCGTACTCACAGTTGGGTTCCTGTTCACTCCGCAGACCTGAAGAAGCACTGAATGAAGGTCTTTTCCAAAGCAATAGGCTTGGAAGTGACCACAACCCCAAAACTGACTTTACACCTGGTAGTCACCAGACCTGGGTCAAATACATATTTGTTTTGGATTCAAATACTTTTCTGATTTATTGATCTTGCCTGGTGTAATTGAGCCTGCCAATATGACCAGAAGGTGGGGTTTGCACTTTTTGAGAGTATTTAATTGGTTCCAATACACCAGACAAGATCAGTAAATCGTAGAAAAGTATTTGAATCCAAAACAAATATGTATTTGATCCAGGTCTGGTGGTCATTTAGTCTTCTCAACAGGTCAAGCCAAAAATGACAGCATGTGATATCTGTAATGTGCCTGTTCTTGCGGTGGTGCTGCCACTGGGTGGCAGCAGAGGAGATTCTCCCCGCTCTCTCATTACCTGCTAATTGCTGATTCGGGCCACCTGGAGTCTACCCTTTATAGGGACCTCACTCCCTCTGCTTGGTGCTCTTGCATTGCACAAGCAGCCGGTAACGCTCTGGGTATTTCGAGAGCTTGATGTGACTTACTCGATGGCTATCTGGTACGGGAGCTAAACACGTAGCAACCGGGGCACTTGAGAGTGGTCACCTTTCATAGAAGGTATTCGTGGATAGAGTTATCTCCAGCTAATGTCAGGCTTGAGCTGGGAGATCTTACTTGGCCTATTTAAGTGTGTGTTGTGTTTTGTTCTCAGTGAAGAGACTTTTGTCCTGTTTTTGAGGATTGCCTTTTGTTTGGCCTTTTGCCAGGGTTTATTCCCCTTTTTCCTTTCTCCTACCTCGCTCAGTGGTTGACTGCTGTTCGCAGTCAGCTTTTAGACTCCCCGTGGATTTATTGTCCGCTTCTGACGTTGCTCGCCAGCCCCAACCTTACAGATATCTGGTCATGAAGACCATCTTTCTGGTCAAGCACAAAGGAATGGTCAAGGTAGCCAGCGCCATTTTGTCATTTTGAGTTAGATGTTATGTGTCATGAAGCATGGTACTACGTGGATGGGGAAAAGGCTTCTTTCACAATCCCAAGCCAGTGTGACATCAACTGTCAACCAAACAAGCCCCCAATAAAACTTTCAAAAAAGCAAATAAATCAGAACACTTTCAACTGGCTTCTCATAACAAGCAATTCTCTAGAGATGTGGTTCTCAGGCTCGGTCCTGGGGACCTCTGGTTTCAAATTCCAACCACAGTGGCAATCCAAGAATTTCAACAAGCTGTTCATTTTTCTCATTTTAAGAATTTTCATGTTTTAAAGGATTATTTACCCTGTTAAGCCACATTTTGCCAGATATAGCTATGCATCTCATAAGTGACAGAAGTCCCACATTCACATTGTGCTATATTGAAAAAAAGATGTCATAATCTTATTTTTAAAATTGGTCTTTTTTTTTCTTTCTTTTTTTTCAACTTAAAGACTGGAGTGAATCAACAGACTCCTAATAGATGAAAGTGTGGACACAAAATAAAACAATAATAATTGGTAGATAATGAAGAATTTAAAGACAACATAAATGATAACAAGTCAAACCTGCATTGTGTTAAGAAGTTTATATTATATAATTAAGGGGAATTATGAAAATGATTCAACAATCTTAATTACGCAAGAGATTGGCTGTAGCTAAACCAGCATGACAGGGGTGGCTAGGACTGAGACTGAGAACCACTGCCAGAGAGCAGGAGTCTATGGTTCCTGGACAGCTGGGTATTGCGGTTTTTATTTTTTAGCATCCACAATCAATTCACAATTAAAGTACCAGGTGTGATGTGACAACTGTTGTTCTCTTGGCTTTAATTGCTCAATTCATTGCTGAGTAAAAAGTATAAAAACCCCTGCAGTATTAAAAAAAAAAATGAATTCCTGTTTCATCTTAAGAATGAGTCCTTTGTGGTATTAGGGATCAAAAAAGTGGGTACGGGGAGATAAAATACTTTCTGACATTTTGACTCCACAGATCAAGCGTGCGATGAGTAACCAAAAAAAGCCCAAGGAATGTTTTGTTTACTGATCACACACTTGACTTGTGGTGTGAAATGGAAACAGGTATTTTTACATTTTATTTGTGTAGTGCTTTTCTTTACAGAGACACTGTCTCAAAGACACTGTGGGCTCGAGGGCTGGTCTCACGGCCCAGAACTGAGGGCTCAGCCACAATTGCACATAAGTGCACCGGTGATTTATCGCGCGACGTGTGATTCCTCCAGAAGTGCGGGTGACTGAGCCATCATTTTTGGAGGGGTGTTGCAGACCCTATCATGCCTTATGGCATACCCTCACACCCACATACATCTGACAGGCAGGAAAATAGGAAATTTGAGAGAGATTGAGCCAGAACCGCCCAAAAAAAAAACAGCAAGTAAGGTAATCAAAGAAAAAGAAATAGGAAGAAATCTCAGGAGTGGCCTGGCTTAGAAGTCTTCCGTTGGCCAGCCGGTATGGAGGCAAATTTATTTCGAATATTAATTAATAAAATAAATAAATAGATAAATAATTAAATAGATAGATAAATAAAATGTGAAATGATAGCATGAATAATTAAATGCTAAATTTCCCTGTATCTGACGGTGCATTTTGAATCGCGGCACCAGCAGGCACGTCAGAGCAACACAATACCTTTAGGCCTCCAGCTTGTGTCATAGCATGGGCTCGAGCCAGGAGAGGGTTGGGGCTGGAGTGGTCCAGGGATTCAGGGTTAGGGATAGGGGCAGAAGCCCCAGGTCACAGGGGATCAGCAGGTAGGATCCCCTTAGGCTGAAGTCACACACACACATGTACAAGTAACTTTTTTTATTCATGTTTTTGGCTGGACCGCAACAGCGGGGCCAGCCCTACAAATGTGAATGTCTGTGACCGAGTGACTGAGCGATGAAGTTACACCACTGGTCGGCTGAGTTATGAAGTTACACAATCGGTCAGCCGGATCACGTGTGTTAGGTCCAGCCATATACTAGGTTTTAACCTGGTCTTGTTTTATTTAACCTTTATTAACCAGGAAACCCCACTGAGATTGAAATCTCTTTTGCTATGGGGACCTGACATAAAACACAACGTTACAAAGTTACACTAGAGCGTAGACAAATAAGTTACAAACTTTGGTTTGCAGCTATTTTCAACTGAGTCAGAATATTTGCTTGGGTACACAGGTACAAAGTCATCAGGACGCAGCCTGCCTCATCTCCCCTGCTCTGCTGAGTCTGGCGCTCTCTCCCTCCGCCACGCTCCACACCGCATTACCCAGCATACACCGCTCTAAGACACTCCTTTCTCCCTAGATCAGTGCTCACAGTGTTTTTAATCTCCAGACAGATCTGCTTATTCAGCCCTCAGTAGAGAGGGAGATAGAGAGAAACCGAATGACACATCTCCTGAATGTAAATTTCAGCAGCCTGATGTGCCACAGCTCTCCAGTAAAACACACACACACACACACACACACTGTCCATCATCTCCCACCATTTCCATTAGCCTGACGCAGCAAGCAGCCAGGCACCCTTACCCCAGACTCCCTGAAGTGAATTATGCGGCTGTTCCCCTAATTGTCATCGCAGGCTTGGCGGTTCCACTGGCCACCCCACCCCCAAAAAAACCAGCCCCTGCATGTCTACATATTCATGTCACACAGAGCAGGAGATGCTACTCATCAACACCTCAGAGTCCCAGCGTGGCAGAGTCCCAGCGTGTGGCTCTCTAGTGGAACCCGTACCCCCCCCCCCCACAGCCCCCCCCCCCCCACAGCGCACTCTCAGGAAGGGACGTCATTTCTCCCACACAGCAGGACCCCTGCAGTGTCCTGGGTCTACTGGTCATTAGTTTGGCCTCCACTCTAGGTGCAAAGACCCTCTCCTGAGAGATTCCCTGTTCCTTATTAGCACTGAACATAAGCCTGCTTTGGGTGTTGGAGGGTGAGGGAGGTGAGTGGATGTTGGGCAAGAGGGGGGGAAAACAAAAGGCAATCATCTAAAAAGTATCTGACTAAAAACACAAAAACAGACCACCTCCTGTTGTACATGGGTACTGAAACACGGAAGGAAGCAAGTCAAGGCCGGAAGCAGGAAAGGAGAGAGATGTAAGGAAAGAAAGAGAGAAGAGTTGGCAGGTGCAGTAGTTCCTTGACCACTTTCTCTCCTGGATGTTGTCACCTGTGATCAGTCCAAGCCAGCGAACGCAGCGCCCGCTAGCATCCCGTAGAGAGCACTGCTGTCAGTCCCCCAGCTTCCTGCGAATCGGCACGGCGGTAGCTGGCTGGCGAACAGCCACGGCGAGGCGGTCGCAACGCGGGTAAGATGGTACATGCCTAGTAAATGGCCAGGCCGCTAGCAGGCCGATGCTGTGTGGACTGGTGCACTAGCAGGGAACCAATCGACTGCTTGCACGGACGGTCAGGTGCACTGCCGTCAGTATGCAGGCGCAAAACTGTGTGTGTGTTTCAGTTTCCGTGAGAGAAGTGCCTGCCTGTATGATGTGCAAAACCGTGTGTGAGTTTCAGTTTCTGTGAGAGATGTGCCCGTCTGTGAGTATGACTTGTAAAACTGTGCATGCGTTTCAGTATCTGTGAGAGATGTGCCTCTGTGTATGAGGGACAGGCAGACAGATATAGATAGATGTTCTCATTGAGTCTATTCTCAGGTACTGTATGAAGGAGCTTGGAAGCAGAAGGGCTGGGTTGTTTGATGGGGGTAGGGGAAGGCAGACTGGGTCAACCTCCAGCCTCTCGGGTTCAAGAACTGGGGTCACCCTCCTAAATCTGATTGACACCCCCTCCTCCCCCTCTCATTCTGTACCCCTGCTCTCTTTCTCCCTCTATCTCGCCATTTCATCTTCCGTGGGTGGATAGGCGCCGGACACATCTGTGGTTTTTAAGTGTTTCAATCCTCCGGCTCGCCTTGCCCCCCAGCTCCAGTGTGCCTCTGTTCAATTTCACACTTTGTCAGCTGAGAGAATGTCCTAATTCCATTCACTCTGTTAAAGAAAGCGGCCGACGCCCGGCCTCAAATGCGCTGCCTAACAGGAACATTGCAATTCATAAATGTCAGCCACTTATGTCACACATATGTCATTTCAGAGCAGGGCTTTCTGTTGAGTGGAGTAGGCTGTGGGGGGAATGGAGGGGTTGGGGGTGGCAGAGGGGCGTCACGGAGAGGGGGCAGCGGGTTCGAACCGAGGGGGCACTTCCTGCTCCGACTGCACGCGCGCACTCGCCGAGCCACATGGCAACGTCGTATCCTGTTGCCGTCGTTATCCAATTAGGCCTGCATCAGTTTTTCTCCTCTTGTTCGAGTATTCCCAATTTACCCGCCTCACTTCATTAACCCCGATTAGGAGGCGCGACCGAAAACAACACTGCGAGCTTCGTTTCGCTGACGCGGCGCCGGGGCGGACACTAATTGAGGGGTCTGTGACGAAGGCCAGGCCACCAGGCATCGCGTGCATGGGCCGGGCTGTCGGACTGTCACCGCTCCAGGACCGCCCCTCTACACTCTACCCTGGAGAGGGGTGCATGTGCCTACGTATATATACACATATATATATATATATATATAGCATTTATGCAGTGAGTGCCATACAATATGACTAAGCCATATTTTTTCTTGATTAAGCTCTGTACTCCATAATTTTAGATTTGTAATAAAACAATTCCTATGTGGTTAAAGTGCAGGTCTCTGCTTTTCTTGAAGGATATTTTAATACATTTTCATTTCACCATGTAGTGTGTTCCTTAGTGGAGATATAAGACAGATATAAGTATCTGTTCTTGATTCTACGCTTTTGATTGCCTTTGGAGTCTGTTATTTGCGTTTGTCAGCATAAGGACCAGAGTTGAGCCAATGAAAGTCAAGGAAGCCATCAGAAGGCTGAGAAGTATGATGCAAACAGTTTGGAACATCATTTAAAAGAGAGTGCGGGTGAGCTCAGCAACGGCCAAGAAAATTTGGTAGGCCAAGAAAATTTAAAGTTTAAGTTTTAAGTTTTAAGTTTATTTTTATTTATATAGCACCTTTCATGCAAAAAGCAGCTCAAAGTACTGTACAAAAACATATCTAAGCAGATCAATAAGAACATTCAATAAAAGCACACAAAACTTTACACCAAAGACTACAATAAGAATAGAAAAGAAACTCGAAACAACAATACAAATAGAATCAATACGTGATAATAAAAAAGAATTTGGGAGCTGGGGTTGAGTTGCGTAATCTCTATTTAAAAGCTAAATTAAACAAATATGCTTCTAGATCCTTTCTAAAAATGTCACATGATTCTGACATGCGAATAGACGTCGGTATGCTGTTCCACGCTTTAGGGTGGTAAGAGGAGAAAGAGGCTTCACCAACTTTCTTTCTGGTCTTTGGTACAGTCAAAAGGCTGGCCTCAGAGGACCTGAGTGTGCACGCAGGGACATAAGGTGTTAGGCCGTCGGTAAGATAGGAGGGCGCTGAGCCATTCTATGATCTGTAGACCAAAGAGAGAATTTTTAAATCTATTCTGAACGGAACCGGGAGCCAATGTAATTTAAAAAGTACAGGAGTAATGTGTTCATTTTTTTCTTAATCAGAACCCTGGCAGCAGTATTCTGGACAGTCTGCAGTCTGGCAATAGCTGTTTTAGGAAGGCCTGTGTATAAAGAATTACAGTAGTCTAGACGGCTTGACACAAACGCATGGACCAGCTTCCCAGCGTCCTGAAGAGACAGGAGAGGCCTGACCTTAGCTATGTTTCGTAGATGGAAATACGCCGTTTTTATTATGTAATTAAAATGAAGCTTGAAGCTAAGGTCGGCATCAATGATAACCCCTAAACTCTTGACATGTGGTCTTGCATATGTGGCAAGACCACCCAACCTAAAGAGAACCAAATCTTCAACAGTTGATGGCCAAAGAATTATAAACTATAAATGTGAGGTGACACACATGCCAAACTACCTTAGTCATCCATCAACACGGGGATGGTCAAAGAACATACAATTGAAAAAAGGAGATATGTTTTTGAACTTCATCAATCAGATAATGCCTGCGAAAAATGGTTAAATACCTGAAAATACATCCGTAGTTATTAGGGCAAGATGTTTAAAACAACTGGAGCTGTGATTAACTTCCCTGAAAGAGGACAGGTTTATTTTGTCCCCACACATAGTGAGGACGATGATTTGAGGGCCTCTCCAAGGTTCTCAGTTATAGAATTTCAGAAGTCTTTTGCATCTTGGGGTCGCCAAGTCTCCAAAACTACAGTTGTTTTTCCAGACCAATGAATTTCCAGTGAAATGCATTGTTCAGCAAGCACTGAAATTAAATCTCCAAACTATTTCAATGAAGGAAAAAAAGTTCCATTGTTCCTCTTCTCTCACAGACCCATTCAGGTTAGGGTCAATTTCATTTCAAGTCAAGAAACTTCTTTAAATTCTGTCCATTAATCAAAGTGTCCATGATGTTCTCTAGGGATTTTGCAATTAATGAATTTAAATTCAATTTCAGAATCGACTGACTTGAAAAGGAATTGACCCGTGGCACACACATTCCTTCATTCCTTCCCACACACACACACGCGCTCTACAGTAAATGTGATTTTTAAAACTGCGCTGAGCATCATTATTGGTAAAATGCAACCCTGGACTAACCTGCATTGAACATCAAAGTTTTGGCATAAAACTTTATTTGATTATTATCATGATACAGCTTTTTAAAACTGACGTGTTGCTATGAATAAGGATGGCCCATTTACAACATTTGCCTTTTTTACTTGACTGCACCTGTAATGCATTACCCAATTACTATTCTTCACTTCCTTAGTCTCATAACTGTAATAAAAAATAAAATGTAAATTTTTATGTGTGTAACCAATTACCAATTACAGTCTCATTTCAAATAAGGAAGCTTGTTGAATGCAGTCACATTAAAATTAAAATAATTTAGTGCGCAGCAGGACACAGGGTGCTGTCATATAAAATTGTACGCAATTAAAAATTAAATTAGGAGTTGATTCACGAGTTAAAATAAAAACATTAATTGTACACAATTGAAAATTAAATCAGGAGCTGATGCACAAGTTGAAATCTAAAAACATTTAATTGGTTAGATCGTTCACCTCACAACACAATATCAAACGGTTCAGGGTTGCTATCAAGTTACCCCACCCCCCTCCCTCCTTCCTTTCTTAACTCCATTATTTTGCAGTTAAGGAAATCCCCCATCTCTGTAAGTGTCCTTCAGTAACCTCACAAGGCCTCCTGGCTGTATCTATATCTACTAATATAAAGGAATTTGAGTCTCTTCTGCAATAATTATTTGCAACAGGCTCATGAAGGCTTGAGCCCCTGCCCTTTTGACCTGTCATGTACACAGTGCCTTCCTGAATAGTATCGCTCTTTTTGAGTGCACGTTCCTGATTGGCTTGATGAGAAAGTTTGGGAGCCGGCCTTATTTGCAATGAAGATGCAAAGGCAAGGGTTTGTTTAAGCCTGGCTGTACGGTGGCACAGTTTTTGGCTGTGTACCGGGGCGTGAAAGAACACTTAGGTAAAGCCCTCAACGTGCAAGTCAGCAGTAGCTGTGTGTGCTCTTCGTGGTGCCAATTAGCACAATAGCGACTAGCTGCGTGAAACCATCATTGTGCGATGTGCCCTCGCTCTGGTGGAGCATGTTGCCGTGCCGATTGTTTGCGGTTGGGGATGGGGGCTCGCTCTGATTGTTGCCAGTTAATGGATTTGCGCTTTGTTTTCGAGACTCCGCAGTCAAGCCACTGGATGATAGTAAAATGATGCTTGTTATCTAAGCGCCGAAGTCTGTTACTGAAATTAAACCCTTATTTCAAAATTTGGGACTGTTCTTTTTTTTATATCACTCGATGAATAAGATCATCACAGTGATGACTGTTCTCACCTATCTCCCATTTCTAACTGAAAGAGCGTGGTGAGAAACTGCAATAGAGAAGACTGCGTACCTGCTGCCTTGTCAGAACACTTAAAAAGAAACAGCAGAGAACCGACTCTTGGTTCAACTTTCAGCAAACATTCAGCATTTCAGGGTCGGAGTGCTGACCTTGGATCAGTTTTTCTTCTCAGTTCATAATGGGCAAGGTTAGGACATGGAAAGTGGCAGTTTCATTCTAGATCAGCAGCCCGACAGTATAAATATATGCCCCATAAAGATTAGCTCCGCTGCATGTGCTGATTGGAGGAATGATGGTATATCATAAAGAGAAGCAGTTCTGACCCTGTCCTCAGGATGGTCAGTAGTTACCATAAATTACATGCAGATACCTATGCAACACTCACGCATGTGCATGCACACACTTATAGATATATAGGCGATAGCTTCTCCCTTTCTTGATTCCACTTTTAACTCCAGCAGTGGTAGAAAGAAGTTTTATCACAAAGCTACTCAATGCTTCAGACATCCAAAGGATTGTATCTTAAATGCCACCATACATATAACAAATGATTTAATACACAAGGAAGCTAAATGTGCAATATTGGTAACGACTTCACACAGTACTCAAAACATTGCAAGCACTGCAGTCTACTTCCCCAAATCTTGTTATACAGAAAAAATAAAAATAAACAATTTCCCCATTTGCCAGCTAACCTGAGATTAAATTGGCCAATTATCAGTTTCACCTGGGAACACATTCCAATCAGTATGCCTGCGAGAACAGATGTTCACACTTATTTCACAACTGTTAATGCATTCACTTAGTAAATACAGCTTTTTACACAGTATCTTTTGGTTAAAAAAAGTAATGATTCAATATTCGAGGGACCATAAAACACACTTTTTACTAAACAATGAAAGTACTGCCTATCTCCAAAGTGAAAGCTATTCCTTCACATTTCTGGTGAAAAGAACAACATTTATGGGAATGTCTAGCTGCATTCCAAACCCATCACTTTCAGCTCAGAAATTCAAGGTTATGTGCAAGAAGTGCTCTGGTTTCAGTTTCATCCTTCTTTATAAACTTTTTCTGGTCCCTCAGGTCTAAACTACATCAACAAAGCTTTTAAGTGGAACTCTACTGAAAGACTTGAGAGCTGTACAATATTAAATATCACCAGATTATAATCAAAAGATTATGAGAACATTTTAATTAGACGAAGTGCTCAGCAGAAGAGCCTGTGATAAATTAAAACACGCAACACTCAAAGGCTCTGATACACACCTTTATGGTGTAACCAGACAACTTTTACATCCCACAGGATCTTTCTCAGGGGGTGAAGAATCTTAATGTTTAATGTGTCATGTTTTACAGAACAAAGGTGTGTTTTTGATGAGTGCCAGGGAGTGTTACTTTAATTAATTTATTTATTTCTCCTAGTTCATAGTTCACGCTCATAGTCTAATTAATTATATTATGAAAGATGCATTACATGCCCTGAATCCCCAGATATGCAAACTCTACAGCCAATTAACTCTCAAAATAAATTGTGCAAGTAGCAGGTTTCTGAGTGGTGTGTGAGGTACTGAATGTGCGGATGGTGTTCTGTAGGCTTTTAATGTGGAACGGTGGGGCCTAAAAAGCAATAGGCTCACAATTGCTACTGGGCATTCCAAAATGAAGGAGAAAATGGAAAACAGGGATAAATGTTGTTTTAATTAAAAATTAAAAATAAAAACAGTAATTAATTCATAGGAAATGCCCCCAAGTGGAATCACTGATATGTCCCTGAAATTGAAGGTGGTTTGCTTATAATGATATACAGGGATCAATTATATTAATGAACACATTCATTAATTGTTAAGGAAATATTCCCATGAGGACAGACAGACAGACAGACAGGCAGGCAGGCAGGCAGACAGACAGACAGACAGATAGATAGATAGATAGATAGGTTGATAGATACATAGATAGATAGATAGATAAATAGATAGATAGATAGATAGATGGGATGAAAATCTAAATGATTTAAAGTGGACAGGGAACATGCTGGATCAGAGGCTGAGCAGGCCAATGAACTCATCCTCCCCCCACCACACAGGCGCTGATTATAACGATCAGGTTCACTAACGAGATATCAATTACAGTGGCCCTCGGCTAGGCGGGTGGTCAGAGGCCAGCGCTAACAAGGTTTCCTGTGGAGAAGCTGAATCAGCCAAAGGGAAACATCAAGCATACAAAGATGTGAAGCACTAGCCACACACAAAACACAAACAGGCATGCTTACACACACATGCTTACACACACAGAGACACAAACAACGGAACTTAACGTATGTCAACACACAAACACACGCACATGCAAAGACACACACCACCTACACGCTTACATGCCAAAATTCTTTGTCGTCCTCTCTCTCAACGATATACCAATCCAGCTCTATAGAATATTGAGAGAAAGCGGAAGCCTTTTAAAGATGATGATCTTGGCTGTGCTAATGCATTATGTCGCCTCCCGCCATCTCACTACAGGTAATCCAAATGCAAAATCCGGTTTGGTTATAAAAAAATCTCGTTGTAAAAAAACACAAAATCCTCAATGCTGAATCTCCATAAATGATCAGAAGGCCTAACGTCTGGAAAGGTGAAATACTTATGTAAATGAAAAGGTTTACTGCAGTGACAGCTGCACCTGTGCAGATGGGAAGAATATTCCTTCAGAGGAGTGCAGACTTTAGCCCTGGTGAGATCTCTGAGTATAAACAGTCAGTCTGAAGATGCATTGGGGGGAAATACCAGCCCAACAGGTCTGTGTGCTAGAGAGATACAGAAGGAAGTGTGTGTGTGTGTGTGTGTGTGTGTGTGTACACGTCTGCTGTCTGCATGTGAATGTGTGTGAGCATGTGTGTGTAGGTGTACGTGCATGTGTGTGTGCAGGTGTGTGTGTACATGTTTGATGTCTACATGTGAGTGTATGTGAGCATGTGTGCGTGCATTCATGTGCATGTGTGTGTGTGTGTGTCTGTGTGTGTGCATGTGTGTACATGTGTGCTGTTTGCATGTGAGTGTATGTGAATACAATATGTTTGTGTGTGTGTGTGTGTGTGTGTGTGTGTGTGTCTGTGTCTGTCTGTGTGTGTGTGTGTGTGTGTGTGTGATTGGGAATGACTCAATGTGACAGAGAAAGAAAACCCGGTTCTTGCAACCTGCGCCTCCACCATTGTAGCTTCTATATGAGAGATATTTTCTCTTTTGTAATGTCACGTCGAGGAATATTATCTCACTGGCTTTCAAAGGCAGCTCAAACCTTTGGAGAGACTCTTGGGGTTCCCTCAGCAGGCAGTATTAACCCACCCCCAGGGTAGGGCAGGAATGTTCAAGGTACTTTAATGTGTGGTCCTTAGAATAGCATAATGTATGCAATACCCTTTACAAATCAGATACTCCTATATCTACTGGGAGACCAAAGACACCACCGCAATATTTTTTTGCTGAATAAATGTGACTTTGTAACACTCCAAGTTGCTAAGAAAGTTGAATAAAAGTATAAAAAGGGGGCTTCTTGTACACTTGGGTTAAAAATAAAAATGAAGAATTCATAAAAATGAAGAGTTTATTCATAAAAACCAATGCGATTCGGCAAGAAGTCATCTTGCCACAATGTGTTGGTTTTCTCAATAAATTCTGCATTTTTATTTTTCACCAAAGCATGAAAGAAATCCTCTTTTTAATAATTGTTTGCAGACAATTTATTTAATCAGTCACTTCAAGATGTCATCCATCACCCAAATCAAGCATAAATCAGTCATCATCAGCAACCAGTACTTGCAATACTTTTCTTTACACAGTACAGAAGAAAATGTACTCAACGATAAATGCAATAGTCATACTTTAAGAAACTACATGATTGCACTTATATAAAAAGAAAGTGCTTGGTTTTTTCTTACATCTACTTATATTCCAAACCTCTAAAAAAGGAATCAAATATAAAAGATATAAAAAACATATAAAAGAAAACTGTTCGGTTTATTGTTAAAATAAACTGTATAGAATACTTGTGGATAATACAGGTTAGACTAGCCCAGTGAAAAAGAAAATAAAAGCAGATAAAAATGGTCTCTTAATAGAAAAGTTCTTCCTTCTATTTTCTCTCCCTGTTGGCTCTCAATCTTGATTATCTAACTAAGTATTTATACATCTCTATCCGTCAGATAGAAATGTCACTTCACACACTTAAGTTATTTATGACTTATCTACAACAGGTAATTCATGTACATTTACATGCAGACTCAAGCAATGTACATAAATCAATAAGGAAAATACACTTTCATATCATTTTTTTTTTTCAATCATTTTTTTCAAAAGATGAAATGCTGATTTGGATTTAAATGTTTCCAAACCAAAGCACATCTTCTCATACATATGCATGTGCAGACTTAAACAAAAGAAGCTATGTGCGAATCAATGTCTATTTTCTAAAATAAGCTATTTGTATTTTAATCTGTATTATGAAGATAGAATTGAGTTTAATACAGAAAATGTGCTTCATAAGGCTTAAAATCATTAAGAGGAAAAAACTGAATATTTATTGCACCCTTGTGTGATAAGAGTTTGCTCAGGTAAAGAACAGCATGTCCTACAGTTACCCTTCTTTACTGTCCCTATTCAAATAGATTACCTGTAGGAATTTCTGATTCCGCTGTGTTCTAAACAGGTTCTCTCACTCAGCCCCATCCGAACACATTATCTCAAGGTGTCCTGATATGAACTCTATACCCCCTTTTCTCCCAGAAGCCTTCAAACCTGACTTCTACCTAACATTTTTTTTTTTTGCTCCTCACATGACGGTAATAAGAACCCACACAGTACAAGCCTGAAAACTTCACGCCCAACACCAAAGAGTCTCAACTGTCAACCGCTCCAGTGTTCCGGACAATATCTTCTCAGGGGCTGCGGAGACCAAACGTGGAGTGCCATTTCTTTTGGCCTCTTGTCACCGGTCGAAATGCCGAGGAACCGTAAGTATATTGAATAAGACGCGCTCCGTGTTTGCAACAGTGTCTACAACAGGGAGAGCAAGGCTTACCGGAGCTCCCTCCAAGCGCAGAGTGGGTTATTCTGGCAACTGACTCTGGTGGAAAACAACAAAAAAATTGTTCTGTTTTGTTTTTTTTTTTTCACTTTTATTGCGTTTCTCGGGTGACCTTTGTACCCTTCCCGCTGTTGTTTCCATCTTTTCCGAGCTTGTCGGCTCTGAGATTCACTCAGGGACTCTGCTGTCTTGTCAGGAGGGGAGGGCGAGGAGGAGGGTGAGCAGGTAATGGAAGTGCAGCTTCCCACAGAACACTCTGAAAACAAACCCGGGCAGTCGAGAACCTCCCGGTTATCAGGACGGTAACAGAATCCGTTTCAGGGTGTTTTAACCCAGCGTTGCTTGTATCATCGATCCTCAGCCCAAAGCTAGCACACAGCACAACGCCCTCCTCTGGGCCAAGCATGCTACACTGCCTGCAACTTGGGGTACCCGCATCGGAGCAGATCACTGCAGACACAGTTGCTGCAACATATAGAACCTGCCGAGGTGTACATTCGCCCTTTCAGAGCAATAAATTGTGATGTTTATATAGATAACATCTATAAACACACACAGTAATTCAGACATACACCCTCTCATTACTCTTTAATATACCATAAAACACCAAGACCAAGTGTGTTATAATATGATGCATTGGACATCTTCAGTTCTATCTGCCTCATGTTTAATGCATTAGCAACACCAGCCGGGAAGAGGCTAGGAACACCCAGCACTAGCAGGCAAGGGAATCGATATCTCTTATTGAGAGGTACGGCCAACCGCTTTCTGTAGCCTGAACGTAGCATACTGTACACCCACTCTTCTACCGCTTTCCTTTTCTGTTTCGGTCATACAAAATAAGCTTCTGTATGAACGGTCTGTTATGCTCAGCTGAGAAGCAGGCGCTAGTAGTACATGTTACTACCCCTGCTATAAGTAAAAATATTCACATAGGATCTGCGTTGAAAATTCTTACTCGTTATTAGCCTGCTGGCTAAAGCATTGAAAACTAAGTAGGTAGCTAAAGCAAGTGAACTGTAGAAAGGCCTGTATGGTAGGCCGAGCATAAAGATTTAGGTGGCAGTGCAGCAATGCACTGGGGTTATAGCTAACTTTCAATCAGCAATCACAATTACCTGTGCCAACAGATATTATCAATCCCTAACATTTCAATCGCTACTCTAGCCACCTAGCTATCAAGCTAGTTATCAAGGAAAAGTGTTTAGCTATAGCTAACTGCAATATTTCTATGATATGAACTGATCCAAATTTAAAGTTGTTTTATAATCTCAAATTAGCTTGCCAATTTGACCAAGAGTCCGAATAACATACTGACAACAGAGATTTCAATTTCCACCCAGAATCACTTTCAAAAATAAAAGGAGGAAGCTGTTGGGGCTGTGCTATTCGGACTCTTGGTCTCAGCCTGCAGATTAAGTGTCCCAAAGGTCAGAGTTCACAGCCGCCCCAATCCCTGGCAAGCCTTCGAAGACTAGCCAGATTAATTCATTTTGGATAGGCAGAGTCTCTCATTGGTCAGCACCTTTCATTCCCAATGCCCATTCCCCACTCACTTCCTATTTCCTGTTACGCTAAACTGGGTCATAACATATACCCTACAAAGGGATGGGTTTGTTTTCCAAATATGAGAATTTGAAATATGTACTTGCAGTATGTATTTCATGTGTAATGTAAGGTAACCTCCTCCATTTTGATTGCAGTTTACTTTTTTATTTTGTAAAAAAAATGTATATTGGTGTATTTTTGCCCTTGCAGATTGAATTCCGATTGCATCAGCTCTGTCTGTGGCCAGGAGGCACAGGAAGAGATGCATAATTGGCCATAGCATAGCCCAGGAATGGAAGGTCTAGGTCGGCAGGACCACCCACCACGTATCGCCCACTAGCGCCTCCTTAGGCTGACAGGCCCCAACAGTGTGCCTGGGCCAGCTGCAACAGATGCACAGCCCTCCAACTGCGACTGTGACTGTGACTGTGATGCACATAGAGCATAGTAAGGACAGTCTCCTTCCACTTACAATTTGCATGAAATACCAACAAGGCGTAATCGTTTGATCTATGGGAGCTGAGAACAGAAAGCTAGCCACAATAAGCTGGTTGACTTTTAGCAAATAAAAAAGAAAAAAAAATTCCACAAAGTGATCACTGTTTCAATTAAGAATTAATAATGTTTTTTTTTGTTTTGTTTTTTTTTACAAGATCTTAGAAATACATTTTCAAAGTATGTGTGGGGGAAAGCAGATGTTTTGCTTATATGAAGAATGGTGATCTTGCATCCTCCCAAATTGACACAGGAAATTAGTGCAATGAAATGGGCTCCAAATTTTTTTTCCACATTTTTTTTTGGGGGGGGGGGGGGGGTGAGGCCATCTGTGGTGAATAAAGAAATGATACATTACATTAGAGGCATTTAGCAGATGCAGTATAATGGGTAAGGAACTGGTCTTGTAACCTGAAGGTCACAGGTTTGATTCCCGGGTAGGACACTGCCGTTGTACCCTTGAGCAAGGTACTTAACCTGCATTGCTTCAGTATATATCCAGCTGTATAAATGGATGCTACGTGCAAGTTGTGTAAGTCGCTCTGGATAAGAGCTGCTAAATGCCTGTAATATAATATGTATGTACTAAAGCAATGCAGGTTAAGTACCTTGCTCAAGGGCACTCAGAGCCCCACCCAGGAATCTAATCTGAAACCTTCAGGTTACAAGACCGCTTACTTACCCACTAAACACACCGCCACCAATACAGTATATATGTGCTAATATACAGACCAGTATAGGCGTACATACATATGTACATACACATGTGTGTATAAATATGGCA